>NC_058090.1:16610445-16910445 GCF_014858855.1 Bufo gargarizans | reverse complement strand
TGTAATCGTATCATTGATCCTGATCCTGGCAACTGGAGAGCTATATAATAGCTGAACCATAGGAGCAGTATTATAGTAGTTATATTCTTGTACATAGGAGGCAGTATTATAGTAGTTATATTCTTGTACATAGGAGCAGTATTATAGTAGTTATATTCTTGTTCATAGGAGGCAGTATTTTAGTAGTTATATTCTTGTATATAGGAGCAGTATTATAGTAGTTATATTCTTATATATAGGAGCAGTATTATAGTAGTTATATTCTTGTACATAGGAGCAGTATTATAGTAGTTATATTCTTGTACATAGGAGCAGTATTATAGTTTATATTCTTGTACATAGGAGCAGTATTATAGTAGTTATATTCTTGTACATAGGAGCAGTATTATAGTAGTTATATTCTTGTACATAGGAGCAGTATTATAGTAGTTATATTCTTGTACATAGGAGCAGTATTATAGTAGTTATATTCTTGTACATAGGAGCAGTATTATAGTAGTTATATTCTTGTACATAGGAGCAGTATTATAGTAGTTATATTCTTGTACATAGGAGCAGTATTATAGTAGTTATATTCTTGTACATAGGAGCAGTATTATAGTAGTTATATTCTTGTACATAGGAGCAGTATTATAGTAGTTATATTCTTGTACATAGGAGCAGTATTATAGTAGTTATATTCTTGTACATAGGAGCAGTATTATAGTAGTTATATTCTTGTACATAGGAGCAGTATTATAGTAGTTATATTCTTGTACATAGGAGCAGTATTATAGTAGTTATATTCTTGTACATAGGAGCAGTATTATAGTAGTTATATCTTGTACATAGGAGCAGTATTATAGTAGTTATATTCTTGTACATAGGAGCAGTATTATAGTAGTTATATTCTTGTACATAGGAGCAGTATTATAGTAGTTATATTCTTGTACATAGGAGCAGTATTATAGTAGTTATATTCTTGTACATAGGAGCAGTATTATAGTAGTTATATTCTTGTATATAGGAGCAGTATTATAGTAGTTATATTCTTGTACATAGGAGCAGTATTATAGTAGTTATATTCTTGTACATAGGAGCAGTATTATAGTAGTTATATTCTTGTACATAGGAGCAGTATTTAGTAGTTATATTCTTATTCATAGGAGCAGTATTATAGTAGTTATATTCTTGTACATAGGAGCAGTATTATAGTAGTTTATATTCTTGTATATAGGAGCAGTCTTATAGTAGTTATATTCTTGTAATAGGAGCAGTATTATAGTAGTTATATTCTTGTCATAGGAGCAGTATTATAGTAGTTATATTCCTTGATATATAGGAGGCAGCTATATAGTAGTTAGATTTCTTGTATATAGGAGCAGTATTATAGTAGTTATATTCTTGTATATAGGAGCAGTTATTATAGTAGTTATATTCTTGTATATAGGAGGCAGTATTATAGTAGTTATATTCTTGTATATAGGAGCAGTATTATAGTAGTTATATTCTTGTACTAGGAGCAGTATTATAGTAGTTAATTCTTGTATCATAGGAGGCAGTATTATAGTAGTTATATTCTGTATATAGGAGCAGTATTATAGTAGTTATATTCTTGTATATATGGAGCAGTATTATAGTATTTATATTCTTGTATCATAGGAGGCAGTATTGTAGTAGTTATATTCTTGTACATAGAGGCAGTATTATAGTAGTTATATTCTTGTACATAGGAGCAGTATTATAGCAGTTAGTAGTATCTCTTGTACATAGGAGGCAGTATTTATTTATATCCATTGTATATAGGAGCAGTATATAGTAGTATATTCTTGTACATAGGAGCAGTATTATAGTAGTTATATTCTTGTACATAGGAGCAGTATTATAGTAGTTATATTCTTGTACATAGGAGCAGTATTATAGTAGTTATATTCTTGTTCATAGGAGGCAGTATTATAGTAGTTATATTCTGTATATAGGAGCAGTATTATAGTAGTTATATTCTTATATATAGGAGCCGTTTATAGTAGTTATATTCTGTACTAGGAGCAGTATTTATGTAGTTATATTCTTGTATATAGGAGGCAGTATTATAGTAGTTATATTCTTGTACATAGGAGCAGTATTATAGTAGTATATTCTTGTTCATAGGAGGCAGTATTATAGTAGTTATATTTCTTGTATAGGAGCGTATTATAGTAGTTATATTCTTGTACATAGGAGCATATTATAGTAGCTTATATTCTTGTACATAGGAGGCAGTATTATAGTAGTTATATTCTTGTAATAGGAGCAGTATTATAGTAGTTATCTTCTTGTATATAGGAGCAGTATTAGAGTAGTTATATTCTTGATACATAGGAGCAGTATTATAGTAGTTATATTCTTGTACATAGGAGCAGTATTATAGTAGTTATATTCTTGTACATAGGAGCAGTATTATAGTAGTTATATTCTTGTACATAGGAGCAGTATTATAGTTATAT
The DNA here is from genome assembly GCF_014858855.1 of Bufo gargarizans. NCBI lineage: Eukaryota > Metazoa > Chordata > Amphibia > Anura > Bufonidae > Bufo > Bufo gargarizans. The sequence goes on along the minus strand of NC_058090.1, from coordinate 16,907,980 downwards.
TCTTGTACATAGGAGCAGTATTATAGCAGTTATATTCTTGTACATAGGAGGCAGTATTATAGTAGTTATATTCTGTACATAGGAGCAGTATTATAGTAGTTATATTCTTGTACATAGGAGCAGTATTATAGTAGTTATATTCTTGTACATAGGAGCAGTATTATAGTAGTTATATTCTTGTACATAGGAGCAGTATTATAGTAGTTATATTCTTGTACATAGGAGCAGTATTATAGTAGTTATATTCTTGTACATAGGCAGTATTATAGTAGTTATATTCTTGTACATAGGAGCAGTATTATAGTAGTTATATTCTTGTATAGGAGCAGTATTATAGTAGTTATATTCTTGTACATAGGAGCAGTATTATAGTAGTTATATTCTTGTACATAGGAGCAGTATTATATAGTATATTCTTGTACATAGGAGCAGTATTATAGTAGTTATATTCTTGTACATAGGAGCAGTATTATAGTAGTTATATTCTTGTACATAGGAGCAGTATTATAGTAGTTATATTCTTGTACATAGGACAGTATTATAGAGTTATATTCTTGTACATAGAGCAGTATTATAGTAGTTATATTCTTGTACATAGGAGCAGTATTATAGTAGTTATATTCTTGTACATAGGAGCAGTATTATAGTAGTTATATTCTTGTACATAGGAGCAGTATATATAGTTTATTCTTGTACATAGGAGCAGTATTATAGTAGTTATATTCTTGTACATAGGAGCAGTATTATAGTAGTTATATTCTTGTACATAGGAGCAGTATTATAGTAGTTATATTCTTGTACATAGGAGCAGTATTATAGTAGTTATATTCTTGTACATAGGAGCAGTATTATAGTAGTTATATTCTTATAATAGGAGCAGTATTATAGTAGTTATATTCTTGTACATAGGAGCAGTATTAGTAGTTATATTCTTGTACATAGGAGCAGTATTATAGTAGTTATATTCTTATATAGGAGCAGTATTATAGTAGTATATTCTTGTACATAGGAGCAGTATTATAGTAGTTATATTCTTGTACATAGGAGCAGTATTATAGTAGTTATATTCTTGTACATAGGAGCAGTATTATAGTAGTTATATTCTTGTACATAGGAGCAGTATTATAGTAGTTATATTCTTGTACATAGGAGCAGTATTATAGTTATATTCTGTACATAGGAGCAGTATTATAGTAGTTATATTCTTGTACATAGGGCAGTATTATAGTAGTTATATTCTTGTACATAGGAGCAGTATTATAGTAGTTATATTCTTGTACATAGGAGCAGTATTATAGTAGTTATATTCTTGTACATAGGAGCAGTATATAGTAGTTATATTCTTGTACATAGCAGTATTATAGTAGTTATATTCTTGTACATAGGAGCAGTATTCTAGTAGTTCTATATCTTGTACATAGGAGCAGTATTATAGTAGTTATATTCTTGTACATAGGAGGCAGTATTATAGTAGTTATATTCTTGTACATAGAGCAGTATTATAGTATTATATTCTTGTACTAGGAGAGTATTATAGTAGTTATATTCTCTGTACATAGGAGCAGTATTATAGTAGTTATATTCTTGTACATAGGAGCCGTGTTATAGTAGTTATATCTTGTACATAGGACAGTATTATAGTAGTTATATTCTTGTACATAGGAGCAGTATTATAGTAGTTATATTCTTGTACATAGGAGCAGTATTATAGTAGTTATATTCTTGTACATAGGAGCGTATTATAGTAGTTATATTCTTGTACATAGGAGCAGTATTATAGTAGTTATATTCTTGTACATAGGAACAGTCTATAGTAGTTATATTCTTGTATATAGAGGCCGGTTATAGTAGTTATAGGCTTGTACATAGGAGCAGTATTATAGAGTTATATTCTTGTACATAGGAGCAGTATTATAGTAGTTATATTCTGTACATAGGAGCAGTATTATAGTAGTTATATTCTTGTACATAGGAGCAGTATTATAGTAGTTATATTCTTGTACATAGGAGCAGTATATAGTAGTTATATTCTTGTACATGATAGAGGCAGTATTATAGTAGTTATATTCTTGTACATAGGAGCAGTATTATAGTAGTTATATTTGTACATAGGAGCAGTGTTATAGTAGTTATATTCTTGTACATAGGAGCAGTATTATAGTAGTTATATTCTTTACATAGGAGCAGTATTATAGTAGTTATATTCTTGTACATAGGAGCAGTATTATAGTAGTATATTCTTGTACATAGGAGCAGTATTATAGTAGTTAATTCTTGTACATAGGAGCAGTATTATAGTAGTTATATTCTTGTACATAGGAGGCAGTATTATAGTAGTTATATTCTTGTACATAGGAGCAGTATTATAGTGTTATATCTTGTACATAGGAGGCAGTATTATAGTAGTTATATTCTGTACATAGGAGCATTATTATAGGCAGTAGTATATTCCTGTACATAGGAGCAGTATTATAGTAGTTATATTCTTGTACATAGGAGGCAGTATTATAGTAGTTATATTCTTGTACATAGGAGGCAGTATTATAGCAGTTATATTCCTGTACATAGGAGCAGTATTATAGTAGTTATATTCTTGTACATAGAAGGCAGTATTATAGTAGTTATATTCTTGTATATAGGAGCAGTATTATAGTAGTTATATTCTTGTACATAGGAGCAGTATTATAGTACTTATATTCCTGTACATAGGTGCAGTATTATAGTACAATCTTGTACATACATACAGTATTATAACAGTTATATTTTTGTACATAGGGGCAGTGTTAAACCTATTTTTTGTCTTAGAAATGTTTATTGTGTCATTTATCTCATCATCTCTTGTGACTTTAATCATTCATGAATTTGTACCCCTTTTACATTGTAATTTGTGCATATTGATGTATATAATGTTTTTTTAGTACCAGAATTCCTGCATGTGTAACTTGACTGTGGGGATCAGATATACACATTGTAGGTCCCAAGTAAAACTGAAGAGGGCGCCATTTTATGAGAAAAAACTTTCAGTGAAAATGTTGGCACAGTATAACAATCACATAGTATTAAGTAAGGTTTGTTATATGATCCCTGGACAGCGATGGCTAATTCCTTGATGTCTTTTCTATCCATTATGACAACTTTTAGCAGATAGTTCCACCAGAAGCAAGTACTTTCTAGCATATTTAACAAGCATTGTCCATCACTAGACTACTCTCACACTCGCGTTTTGTGCGGATCCGTCATGGACGGATCCGTTCAGATAATACAACCGTCTGCATCCGATTGTATTATCTTTAACATAACCAAGACGGATCCGTCTTGAACACCATTGAAAGTCAATAGAGAACGGATCCGTTTTCTATTGTGCCATATTGTGTCATAAAAAACGGATCCGTCCCCATTGACTTACATTGTGTGTCAGGACGGATCAGTTTGGCTCAATTTCGTCAAACGGACACCAAAACGCTGAAAGCAGTGTTTTGTTGTCCGTCTCCGGAGCGGAATATAGACGGATCGGAGAAAAACTGATGCGTTCTGAGGGATCCTTATCCTTTCAGAATGCATTAAGGGCAAAACTGATCCGTTTTGGACCTTTTGTGAGAGCCCTGAACGGATCTCACAAACGGAAAGCCAAAACGCCAGTGTGAAAGTTGACTTTCACAAAAAAAAAAGACTTAGGCCTCTTTCACACGATCGTATGGCTTTTTCAGTGTTTTGCGGTCCGTTTTTCACGGATCCGTTCCGTTTTTTTTTGTTGCCGTTGTGTTTCCGTTTCTGTTCCATTTTTCCGTATGGCATATACAGTATACAGTAATTACATAGAAAAAATTAGGCTGGGCATAACATTTTCAATAGATGGTTCCGCAAAAACGGAACGGTGTTCCGTTTTTTTTTGCGGACCCATTGACTTGAATGGAGCCACAGAACGCGATTTGCGGGCAATAATAGGACATGTTCTATCTTTGAACGGAAATGCGGAAACGGAATGCATACGGAGTACATTCCGTTTTTTTTTTGCGCAGACATTTAAATGAATGGTTCCGTATACGGAACGCAAAAAATGGCCCGTAAACGGGGGGAAAAAAAACGGTCTTGTGAAAGAGGCCTAAGCATAAGCTAAATTGTTTTCTGTCCAGTTCTGAAAAGTAAATGAGGGCCAGTGGATGTCACCATTACTATACGAGAGGTTGTCACCCAGCTTTCCCAGAGTCCAGAGTAGCTGATAAAAGTATGATTGTTGGTTTAACCCCTGGGACCCCTATCGATCACACTGCTGGTGTTCTTGGGTCTTTTAGAAGGGGCATTACCCTCCACGTAAAAATGAAAAGAATTAGCCATCTACTGGATAAGGGCTCGTTCACACGAACGTACCTCTGCGTTCCGTATACGGGCCATTCTCTGCATTTCGCATACGGAACCATTCATTTCAATGGGTCCGCAAAAGATGCGGACAGCACTCTGTGTGCCGTCCGCATCCGCTGCTCCGTTCCGTGATCCCGCAAAAATTATGAGGTCTGCCCTATTCTTGTCCGTTTTGCGGACAAGAATAGACATTTCTATAATGAAGCCTCCTGGCGGCATAATTTTTTTACGGACCGCAAAAAAACGGCTTGGTTGTGTTAACGAGCCCTTAATGCAATACCTGTATAGTTACCCTCCTCATTTCCGTCTCTGCAGTAGAGCTCAGAGATCAGCAAGAAGGTCTGTAGATAATTTGGTCTGGGGTCTGAATATATTGATCAGGCCTATCATGGGGTTTGTCTGGTCTGCGGTCTGATATTAATATCGGGTCTGAATATATTTGTGAAATCTAGTTTGGGGTATGGTACTAATATAGGGGTCTGATATTAATATAAGGCTTTGTTCTAGTGTCTGATTAATATAGGGGGCTGGTCTGTGGTTTGATATTGGGGTCTGATTAATGTAGTGGATTGGTCTGAGGTCTGAATATATTCAGGGGTCTGATATTAATATAAGGGACTGGTCAGAATATATTTGGACAGTCTAGTTTAGGGTCTGATATTGATCTAGGGCTCTGTTCTCGGGCCTGATTAATGTAGGCGGCTGGTCTCCGGTTTGATATTGGGGTCTGGTCTGGGGTATGATTAATATAGTGGATTGGTCTGAATATATTAAGGGGTCTGATATTAATATAAGGGACTGGTCTGTGGTCTGAATATTTTTGGGCAGTCTAGTTTGGGGTCTGATATTGATATAGGGGTCTGGTCTGGGGTCTGATTAATATACGGACAGCAAGAAAATGTAAACTAGCACATCCATAGTCACAGGTGCACATCCAAAAAGCTAGCATGCAGACGGCAAATAAAAACGTATGGCAGCACACTAATAAACATGCAAACAATAGAATTGAGGATTAGGGATTATTTTGGAATAAAGTGGTACAATACCTACTATACATAGAAAATGGAAGCTCTTTGCGCACATTTTGGATCAAACGTGTGTCGGGCCCATCTACCGACGTCAAGGTGGCTTCCGCAGATGGGTACCTAACGCTAACAGAACTGCCTCTCCTGGGCCAAACCTAAGCCTACAATGTTCAGGGCGGTGTAGGAACCAGCTACATTTATACTCTGCTCAGAAGCCCTGGGAGTGCTCAATCTAAAGGAGGGAGCTACCCTCCAAAAATACTGCAAGATAATGTAGACTAGCACATCCTAGTATGGGAGTGGATATTAATATTGTTGTCTCGTCTGGGTGTATTTAGGAGATGAACTTCAAAGTCTAATCTGGGGTCTGAACACTTTTATGTCAGTTTCGGGGTTTGATTTAGGGGTCTAAATCAGTTTATTCTGAGGTGTGAAAATAATTAAAGAGTCTGGTTATGGGACGAAATTAATCATGGGGTCTAGTCTGGTGTCTCAGTTTTTTGTGGGGTCTGGTATAGCGGATATATATATTGCTACCACTTTTAAAATGTTTGGGTAGGGATTTAGAGAATCATTGCCCATGATGAAGGAAAAAGTAGCCGCAGGAATGTTTGATTGGTGGTGGTGGGGGGGTCCCACTTTATTGGGAGTACAGTGGTCTCACATCTATGGACCTGTATGTGATCAGGTCCAGCTGCAGACTGAAGGAGTTGTCCACAGCGCCTCCAAGGGTTGTCTCTGGTATCGCAGCTCAGTTCCTTCTGTCTTCCTGAAATGGGATCTATCAATCAGAAAACTGGAATACCCCTTTAAGTGAGTGACTTTCTTTTCTCTTCCCTCCTGTTTCACTGTATTTTCAGGGGGCTACCACAATGCCCCTTTTAAAGACTCTTTCTCCGCATGCCATTTCCCGTGAAGATTTTTTGTCTATATGGCTGTAAATGGATATTTTCAGTAAATGCTCTGGGAGCAGCGAGCACGTCGGCGTGTAGAAGCGGTAGACCTGCAGGATACTTATTTAGTGGTGAAATGCAGCAGAAGAAGAGTTTTATTTCCCTGTGATGGGGGAGACCACCAGGCCAGATCACTCGCAGCACAATCAATGGCAATGATTTCCATATGTGATCGTGAATGAATCCTCCAGGTTCTACTCTCAGCCGTTTCCATCGGGTTTCCTTTCCATAGCTGTTTGGAGTCCAGTACGAGGAAGTGGTCCAGCACTGGGGAGCTTGTCTTGGATAAAAACTCCCATCAGAACAAACCACGGACCTGGCGGAGCGAGAGCGAAGTCACTGGAGGCAGCGCCCAGAACCAGGGGAAGAATGTAATTCTCCTGCATCACCGGGGAACATGCCCGCCGCTCAGCTCCTTCCTAGCAGGGGCCCCAAGTGTCATTGTCCTGTACCCCAAGTGTCAGCGTGTCATTGCCCTCTACCCCAAGTGTCAATGTCATTGTCCTGTACCCCAAGTATTAGCGTGTCATTGTCCTCTACCCCAAGTGTCAGTGTCATTGTCCTGTACCCCAAGTGTCAATGTGTCATTATCCTGTACCCCGAGTGTCAGTGTCATTATCCTGTACCCCAAGTGTCAGTGTCATTATCCTGTACCCCAAGTGTCAGTGTCATTGTCCTGTACCCCAAGTATCAGCGTGTCATTGTCCTCTACCCCAAGTGTCAGTGTCATTATCCTGTACCCCAAGTGTCAATGTGTCATTATCCTGTACCCCGAGTGTCAGTGTCATTATCCTGTACCCCAAGTGTCAGTGTCATTATCCTGTACCCCAAGTGTCAGCGTCATTATCCTGTACCCCAAGTATTAGCGTGTCATTGTCCTCTACCCCAAGTGTCATTGTCCTGTACCCCAAGTGTCATTGTTCTGTACCCTGTGTCAATGTGTCATTGTCCTGTACCCCAAGTGTCAGTGTCATTGTCCTGTACCCCAAGTATCAGCGTGTCATTGTCCTCTACCCCAAGTGTCTGTGTCATTGTCCTGTCCCCCAAGTGTCAGTGTCATTATCCTGTACCCCAAGTGTCAGTGTGTCATTGTCCTGTACCCCAAGTGTCAGCATGATATTGTCCTGTCCCCCAAGTGTCAATGTGTCATTATCCTGTACCCCAAGTGTCAGCTTGTCATTGTCCTGTACCCCAGTGTCAGTGTCATTATCCTGTCCCCCAAGTGTCAGTGTCATTATCCTGTACCCCAAGTGTCAGTGTCATTATCCTGTACCCCAAGTGTCAGTGTGTCATTGTCCTGTACCCCAAGTGTCAGTGTGTCATTGTCCTGTACCCCAAGTGTCAGTGTGTCATTGTCCTGTACCCCAAGTGTCAGTGTGTCATTGTCCTGTACCCCAAGTGTCAGCATGATATTGTCCTGTCCCCCAAGTGTCAATGTGTCATTATCCTGTACCCCAAGTGTCAGCTTGTCATTGTCCTGTACCCCAGTGTCAGTGTCATTATCCTGTCCCCCAAGTGTCAGTGTCATTATCCTGTACCCCAAGTGTCAGTGTCATTATCCTGTACCCCAAGTGTCAGTGTGTCATTGTCCTGTACCCCAAGTGTCAGTGTGTCATTGTCCTGTACCCCAAGTGTCAGTGTGTCATTGTCCTGTACCCCAAGTATCAGCGTGATATTGTCCTGTACCCCAAGTGTCAGCGTGATATTGTCCTGTCCCCCAAGTGTCAGTGTGTCATTGTCCTGTACCCCAAGTGTCAGTGTGTCATTGTCCTGTACCCCAAGTGTCAGCGTGATATTGCCCTGTACCCCAAGTGTCAGTGTGTCATTGTCCTGTACCCCAAGTGTCAGTGTGTCATTGTCCTGTACCCCAAGTGTCAGCGTGATATTGCCCTGTACCCCAAGTGTCAGTGTGTCATTGTCCTGTACCCCAAGTGTCAGTGTGTCATTGTCCTGTACCCCAAGTGTCAGCGTGATATTGTCCTGTACCCCAAGTGTCAGTGTGTCATTATCCTGTACCCCAAGTGTCAGTGTCATTATCCTGTACCCCAAGTATCAGCGTGATATTGTCCTGTCCCCCAAGTATCAGCGTGATATTGTCCCGTCCCCCTGTACCTGTCGCTGTAGATTTGGCGTGATGTTCATTTCTGTTTGCCTGCAGTGTAATTCCCTCTTTCCCTTATCTCTGGAGATAGTGTCCTCGGCTTTGTGCCGGCATTTTGTGGTCAGATCACATTTTCTCAGCAGGAATTCTGCTGCCTGCCGCTGTGGTTTACATAGCAAAGTTTTTGGAAGTCTACACTAAACCGAGTTTTGCAAACCTCATTATTTCACCATGAAATATTCTCTGCTGGGAGGAATCTGCGGCATGGTGGTGAAACATAAAGATAATGACCTATAAAACATCAAAAGCGAGCCCAAATGGCAGAAATCGCTCCGGACATGTCCTCCTCTCCTGGAATTCTTGGAAGGATCGTGAATTTCTTACGTTACCATTGAGTAAGCAATCTCTTACTATTATACTATATGTTACAGGGAAGGAAGCTCCAGAGGTGACAGCTCTGCGGCGCGCGGTTGTGCAATCTCGACTGACTAATCCCAATGTTCCCAAGTGCCGTGGACACTGACCTGCAGGTTAATGACAGCACTGGGACAGTTAATGATTGGGCTGTGAACACGCAGTAAACACTAGTGGAAAATAACAGTGGAGCTGTCCTAGGAATTTCCAAAATTACCGGAGCCGTAACCAGAGGAGGCAATCCAATTGTCTCCCCTGCCTATACTAGTACATTACAATGTCCCCCAGTACAATGGGCAAGATCTCTCTCCTGGAGCCGCTGCCGATCCCACAAAGAGCCAGTGGACGGCAATGGAGCGGCTGTCAAGTGGCAGCTGCTTCTTCCAATGACAAGGAACAGAGCCGCAGGCTTATGAGAGACGCTCCTCATTTCTAGTCAGAGACGTTACATGGGGCAGCACCCTTTTAGGCTCCAGGACCCGAGTGTGACCGCTGCACCCACAAGTGTTACACCCCTGGCATCTAGTTTTTTTTCTGCAGGTACAACTACCATGATATCTAAATTTCTGGCCCAGGAAGTAAAAAGAATCATTTAGGCCTCATGCACACGACCGTTGTTTTATTCCGTGTCTGTTGTGCCTTTTTTCGTGATTTTCTGCGGACCTATTGACTTTCAATGGGTCTGTTGAAAACTCGGCTAATGCACCGTTTGTCATCCGCGTCCGTGATCAGTGGTTCCAGTCCGTCAAAAAAATATAACCTGTCCTATTATTTTTGCGGAAAACGGTTCGCGGACCCATTCAAGTCAATGGGACCGCTAAAAAACACAGAGGCACGCAAGATTGTCATCCGGGTCCGTTTTTTTTCCTATCATTTGCCCGGTAAACCTGTCTTAGATTTTTTTTTTACTTTACTTTATGTCTGGTGATCCTCCAAAAATAAAGGAAGACACACGGAAACGGATAACGGAACCCCATTTTGCGGAACGGAACACAACAACGGTCGTGTGCATGAGGCCTAAGGCTCCATTCACGCGTCCGTATAATGGGTCCGCATCCGTTCCGAAAATTGCGGAAAGGGTGCGGACCCATTCATTCTCTATGGGGACGGAATGGATGCGGAGAGCACACTATGTTCTCTCCGCATCCGCATTTCCGGAGTGCGCCCCCCGAACTTCCGGTCCGCGGCTCCGGAAAAAAATAAATCACGTCCTATTCTTGTCAATTGCAGACAAGAATAGGCAATTCTATGGGGGTTCCGGCCCGGGTGTATTGCGGATCCGCAATGCACTATGGACGTCTGAATGGAGCCTCAAGGTATTGTCCGGTTTCCTTGTGCGAGCGCCACGTTCTCTTCAGTCGCTGTCGACATCTCGGCGCTGAGCAGGTGTAATTACAGCTCCTCCGTCCCATTCATTGACACTACAGTTGCTCTCTACCATTCAACTGAATGGGACGGAGGAGCTGCGAATTTGGCTGCGAGCAGGTAAACAGTGAAGAGAAAGCTGTGCTCACGTGGAGCTCCTCAAACAGCTGATCAGCGGGGGTGCCAGGAGTCAGACTCCACTGATCTCATATTGATGACCTATAGGTCATCAATATAGGAAAACCGGCCAACCTCTTTAAAGGGAACCTGTCACCGGGATTTTGTGTATAGAGCTGAGGACATGGGTTGCTAGATGGCCGCTAGCACATCCGCAATATCCAGTCCCCATAGCTCTGTGTGCTTTTATTGTGTATACATATGCAAATTAACCTGAGATGAGTCAGAGCTTGAAAATATGACTATTCTCTGGTTACACAAGTGAGATATGACTCTTATGTTAATTTGCATTTGTATCAAATGGTTTTTTTTTACACAATAAAAGCACACAGAGCTATGGGGACTGGGTATTGCAGATGTGCTAGCGGCCATCTAGCAACCCATGTCCTCAGCTCTATACTCAAAATCCCGGTGACAGGTTCCCTTAACTATCCTCTGTGATGTAAAGACGTCAGCAGCGCCAATCTCCCTCCTGTTCTGATAATTTGTTACAATGTATCAGAGTTCAGGCTGCTTAGTTCACAGAGAATTGTCTAGAATGGATACAATTGTAGCAAAGCCTCAGCTGTGATCAGTATTAGGTTAGGATGCGTTTTAATGCTCTAGATATGAAGGAGTAGGACCCAAATCACTGACAGCAAACAGAGATTTTGAAAATGGCGAGAAATTCAAACACAAAGCGCATTAGGCTATTTTCACACGTGTTTTGGTTTCAGGTTTTTGAGATCCGGCAGAGGGTCTCCAAACCTGACCAAAATGGTTCCGTTTTGATTACACATCGGTTCCGTCAGTATCTGATCGGTGGGGGTCCGACACCTGTGGGGTGTCAGGAGTCGGCCCCGTGCCGATGTGATATTGATGATCCATCCTGAGGATAAGGTCCTCAATGTTGGAAACAGGACAACCCCTTTTAGGATTGATACCACATGGCTGCATTCTTCCAAGAAACAGCGCCATCTCCAGCCACAGGCGGTGTATGGCATAGCAACATGGCTGAGCTGCAATAGCAGACGCAACCTACGGACAAGCGTGGTGTCTTTGGAAGAAAGCGGCCATGTTCTTCGAATGCTGGAAATTCCCTTTAATGGAGTAGAACGAAAGGTGCAATGGCGAGAAGCAGTTCATATGGGGAGATTTTGGTAGCGTAGTCCTCCGGGATTTTTCTTTCTATTAATGTGTGGGAAAGGTACACATAAGGTATATTGTTACCGAGGAGGGGAGCGATTTGGCCTTTCCAGATATACACAATGCATACAATATAGGAGGCTTGCAATAATTTAATATAGCAATACCTCGAGCTTCTGCCTGACATCTAGGTGTGGGTGTAATTCTAGTCCTTCGTGCATACGATATCCTACCTGTATTCTGAGCTTCAGGGGCTTTACAGGACATTGAATACAAAGGGTGTGTGTTTAGATTTCTGGTTTCGCACATCCAACTGCATTTTTCTCGCATGCATTTCCACCATGTGTTTTAAGGATACTTTTTCTTATCTTGGCTTTTTGCCTGCAGTTCGGTTAAGTAACATTATGGGTGAGCGAAAACTGGGATAGAGCACAATGACAGTGCGGAGGCCAAGTGCCCTGGGTCAATGGCGGTCTGAGACTGTCCATCGGTACCTATATAATAGTACTAAGCAGTCAACACATAATAGTGTCATATAGTGCTCAGGCTACAGTACAATACAGAACCTACATAATAATGACATACAGGCCCAGATTTACTAAACTATAGATCAGGGATCAGCAACCAACGCCACTCCAGGTGAAACTACAACTCCCAGCATACGCCCTTCACTTTTATAGGAGGTAGTGGAACAGCTGGGCTTGTTTGCATGCTGGGAGTTTCACAGCAGCTGCAGTGCCATAGGTTGCTGATCCCTGCTATAGGTGGTGTAGAGGGATAATGACACTGACACTTGGGGTACAGGATGATGACGCTGACACTCGGGGTACAGGATGATGACGCTGACACTCGGGGTACAGGATGATGACGCTGACACTCGGGGTACAGGATGATGACGCTGACACTCGGGGTACAGGATGATGACGCTGACACTCGGGGTACAGGATGATGACGCTGACACATGGGGTACAGGATGATGACGCTGACACATGGGGTACAGGATAATGACGCTGACACTCGGGGTACAGGATAATGACGCTGACACTCGGGGTACAGGATAATGACGCTGACACTCGGGGTACAGGATAATGACGCTGACACTCGGGGTACAGGATAATCACGCTGACACTCGGGGTACAGGATAATCACGCTGACACTCGGGGTACAGGATAATGACGCTGACACTCGGGGTACAGGATAATGACGCTGACACTCGGGGTACAGGATAATGACGCTGACACTCGGGGGACAGGATAATGACGCTGACACTCGGGGTACAGGATAATGACGCTGACACTCGGGGGACAGGATAATGACGCTGACACTCGGGGGACAGGATAATGACGCTGACACTCGGGGGACAGGATAATGACGCTGACACTCGGGGTACAGGATAATGACGCTGACACTCGGGGTACAGGATAATGACGCTGACACTCGGGGTACAGGATAATGACGCTGACACTTGGGGTACAGGATAATGACGCTGACACTTGGGGTACAGGATAATGACACGCTGTTGAGCTCTTCTATTCCGATACATACTTCTTAATGGGGACATGGGGTGTGTTGCGGTAGAACTGTATTTGCGCAGTTGTGGGTGACTTTAGTGCAGTCTTTTTATACGTCTTTTCTGTCCACCGCGGATCCTGTACGCTGTCATACATACGGTGATGTGGTGAGGTCGTGAGCAGCCAGATATAAATTCCTTCCCTTTATTTCTCGCTGAATGATAAGTGACACCGGTTTAAACTTGTATTATTATGTAAACCTGTACATAGCAGAGGCACCCGTATGTCACACGCCCGTATCTACCTGACATCAAGTCATGGAGGGTCTCTGAGGACATGAAGCTGTTTATACTAGTGATACCATGATCATTTCCTGCAGCCACCACTAGGGGAGCTCATTTCCTTTGCATTTCTACAGTATGCAGTGAACTCCCCCTAGTGGTGGCTGCAGACAGTTAAAATGCTAATATTTCTTGTAAAGCCTTACAGTCCTGAATTTCAGAACCATTTAAAGGGCATATAAGGATATTAATGGTCTGTAGTGATTCATGGGAGCTGATTGCCTTCATATAAATACATACACTGGGTGCTAGTGCCCCAAGTTGATGTGGACTGTGAAGTTTTACCCACAGATGGCAAATGAACATGAAGGATTATGTCTAGTATGTGGACAAAAGTTAAGTAAGGATACAGGTGCAAATACTTGGAATTATACCTATCATATAGAATAAGATGCAAAGTACACTGAAGATATGCGCATGTACAGAGCGAGATAAGATAGCGAAGGCTATAAAGGACACGTGAAGCGTCATGGTGCAGCTGTCCTCATAGAAGGGTGGACACAAGGCTATGGGAATGTATACAGAGCTGTAGATAAGGTGTAAGTAAAAAAAGGGGGTGGGGTTTATGCAAATTGTGCACTAAAAGGGACATTTCTGGAAATTCATGGTGAAAAAGGCGGAGCTTATAATAGCGATTTGAGATTTAATTGTTTGTATTTTATTAGTGAAGATTGTCGGTAAAAACAAAGTAACCTGTGCAAAGAATGAGGGAGTTGCCCGTAGCAACCAGCCAAGTGACTACTTTCATGCTGCAGTAGGACAGTGTCAGCTGGAATTCGAATTTTTGTATTGTCTTCCTTCAAAGACGGTGTATGTAAAGGAGATAGGGGGGACGGAAACTCCTTCCCCAAATCCAGGATCAGTGCTTGTTGGTACCCCTCCTGAAAAATGGAACAGTCCTGTAATTAAATGGCGCGCACTGCTGCTTTTCCAGTCTTAAAGGGGATGTCTGGTTTACAAATATAAGCCTATTGGGGAATTCTGTGTTAATACAAAGGGGGAGCGGTCTAATGTTCAGAACCATCAACTATGAGACAGAGTATAAAGTGGCTACAAAGAGGGTCTCTCACTCTGGAGGACCCAGCACGTCCATACATTACACGGACAGCCCTTTGATTTCAATATAAGCCCTGTGTAATACCTCATTCCTCCTGTGGTGGCGCTGCAGGGAAATTGAACACTTGCTGCTGAGTTCATTTAGAGGTCACAGCTGATTGGTGGGGATCCATTGATCATCTGGTGATTATCTTTGGTGGTTTCTTCTAACAAAACCACATTATCCAAAGCGGAGGACCCCTTTAAAGCACACTGTAGTAGAGGTTTATACAGCTGTATAGTGGCGACAATAATACGACGTCACGGTGCATTATGGATCCAAAAATTTCTTCCTGATGGAGAATAGAGCTCTCCCGGCCCGGACTGAAGACATGCCCAGTTCAGACGAGGTCTGAGGACAACCCCTGCTGCAAAGCACCACGGCCCTGACTTTTGTGACCTTGAAAGCGTCATTTAGAAGTTATAATTCTGCCTTATCCAGGTGAACATCTGACTTGGGTGGAGATGCCCTTTAAGGGCGAGGTAGAGGCCAGGCCAGGAATGAGTGTAGTCATGCAGGGGATGTATGTGCCTGGTGAGGTATTCTAAACATTAGTGATATACAACCTGGGGGGGGGGATGTTATATACGTCTCCCTGATCTGGGAGGTATGGGATCTGGAGATGAGCAGAGAAAATTCTTCTTTAATTGGTCATCCAGCAAAACGTGTCATCATAAATGCAGACATCAATGCAGCCGTCACCCCGGCGGCCATAAGTCTTACAGGGATAATTCGCCCCCGCCCTCTGAATTCCTCCATACATTTCTTAGAAACGGCTCTCTACGCACAGCGCAAATATGTGAAACACGCAGAAGATATCAACTGTGGACTAAAGCGCGGGATGTGTATGTACACAGAGTATGGGGGGCGGAATATATATATATATATATATATATATATATTTTTTTTTTATAATCCAAGGGTATGGGACGCGGAATATATATACAGTACAGACCAAAAGTTTGGACACACCTTCTCATTCAAAGAGTTTTCTTTATTTTCATGACTATGAAAATTGTAGATTCACACTGAAGGCATCAAAACTAGGAATTAACACATGTGGAATTATATACATAACAAAAAAGTGTGAAACAACTGAAAATATGTCATATTCTAGGTTCTTCAAAGTAGCCACCTTTTGCTTTGATTACTGCTTTGCACACTCTTGGCATTCTCTTGATGAGCTTCAAGAGGTAGTCATCTGAAAATGGTTTTCACTTCACAGGTGTGCCCTGTCAGGTGTAATAAGTGGGATTTCTTGCCTTATAAATGGGGTTGGGACCATCAGTTGCGTTGTGGAGAAGTCAGGTGGACACACAGCTGATAGTCCTACTGAATAGACTGTTAGCTGCTTTTTTCTTGCCATAATACAAATTCTAACAGTCTATTCAGTAGGACTATCAGCTGTGTGTCCACCTGACTTCTCCACAACGCAACTGATGGTCCCAACCCCATTTATAAGGCAAGAAATCCCACTGATTAAACCTGACAGGGCACACCTGTGAAGTGAAAACCATTTTCAGGTGACTACCTCTTGAAGCTCATCAAGAGAATGCCAAGAGTGTGCAAAGCAGTAATCAAAGCAAAAGGTGGCTACTTTGAAGAACCTACAATATGACATATTTTCAGTTGTTTCACACTTTTTTGTTATGTATATAATTCCACATGTGTTAATTCATAGTTTTGATGCCTTCAGTGTGAATCTACAATTTTCGTAGTCATGAAAATAAAGAAAACTCTTTGAATGAGAAGAAGGTGTGTCCAAACTTTTGGTCTGTACTGTACATATATATACAGAGGGTATGGGGCGCGGAATATATATATATACACACACACACACACAGACGGTATGGGGCGGAAAGGCCTGGGCTGCTGGGGGCACAGATGTGCGAGCTCAGCTGATAGGATCAGACATGATAGGCTTAGATACACCACCCAGAAGACAGTATCACACATGAAAGGATTAGATACAGCACTTAACAGGCAGTACCGCCCATGATAAAATTAGATACACCACTCAGCAGACATTATCACACAAGATATAGGCTACTTTCACACTTGCGTTCGGAGCGGATCCGTTTGGTGTCTGCACAGACGGATCCGCTCCTATAATGCAAACGATAGTATCCGTTCAGACGGATCCGTCTGCATTATATTTTACTAAAAAAGTCTAAGTACAATTTGTATTCAGACGGATCCGTCCAGACTTTACATTGAAAGTCAATGGGGGACGGATCCGTTTGAAAAATGCACCATATTGTGTCACCTTCGAACGGATCCGTCCCCGTTGACTTCCATTGTAAGTCTAGACGGATCCGTTTGCCTCCGCACGGCCAGGCGGACACCCGAACGCTGCAAGCAGTGTTCAGGTATCCGCCTGCTGAGCGGAGGACAGACGGTGCCAGACTGATGCATTCTGAGCGGATCCGCATCCACTCAGAATGCATTAGGGCCGGACGGATCCGTTCGGGGCCGCTTGTGAGAGCCTTCAAACGGAACTCACAAGCGGAGCCCCGAACGCAAGTGTGAAAGTAGCCATAGGCTTAGATACACCACTCAGAAGACAGTATCACACATGATAGGGTTAGGGTACTTTCACACTTGCGGCAGAGTGATCCGGCAAGCAGTTCAGTCGCCGGAACTGCCTGCCGGATCCGTCAAAACATATGCCAACTGATGGCATTTGTAAGACTCATCAGGATCCTGATCAGTCTTACAAATGCATTGAAATGCCGGATCCGTCTTTCGGGTGTCATCCGGGAAGACGGATCCGGCATTTATTTTCTTTCACATTTTTTTTCGGTCTGCGCATGCGCAGATCAGAAGGACAGATCCGGCATTGTGGTATTTGAATGCCGGAACTGGCACTAATTCATTCCTATGGGAAAAAAATCTGGATCCGGCATGTGTTCCGGAAGCATGCTGCGGTTTTATCGTTCGCCTGATCAGTCAAAAAGACTGAACTGAAGACATCCTGATGCAAACTGAACGGATTGCTCTCCATTCAGAATGCATGGGGATATAACTGATCAGTTATTTTCCGGTATAGAGCCCCTGTGACGGAACTCAGCGCCGGAAGAGAAAACGCTAGTGTGAAAGTAGCCTTAGATACACCACTCAGCAGACAGTATCACATGTGAAAGGCTTAGATATTCAGGCTACATTCTGACACATGATATGCTTAGATACATCAGCTCAACAGACAATATCGCAGATGATAAGCTTGGATACAACACTCAGAAGACTTATGGGGGTACCCCTGTGGTTGAGGGACGATGTACCCGTTTTCATGGAACCTATGGGGGGTACACCTGTGGATGGAGCACTTATAGGACAAACCCCAGTTATGGGGGTACACCTCTGTCAGGGGCAGATATGGGGGTTTATCTGTGGCTGGCACCTGCCCAGCATCTGCTTAGGACACATTATGCATACAGACCACATTCATCCACTATGCTGAGACTTGTAGTTCCCCAGCAGCTGGGTAACCTCAGAGTAGAACATACTGAGTGAGCTGAACGTTGTCATGTGAGGTCCAGAGTTCACCTCACATAGAGGTTCCTGTGTGCCCGGGGCAGCAGTGACGTCTGATGGAATCCGGTTCCTCCACAATAACTGACATAAGAAAAAGAATGAGGCCAAAACTTTCCAGAGAGATAATCGGCGTCTGGGCTGCAAAATCACGTTAATGGCTGCTGTTCACACCTTCCATTTCTCTTTCAGGATTTTATTATCGATTTTACATAACAAAAAAGGTAAAAAAAGGGCAAAAAGCAAATGAAACAGAAATCCTGCCTAATAAAAAGTCTGCTCAGCTGTTTATTAAAGGGGTTGTCTGACCCCCACAGCCAGGCTCGGACTGGCCCACAGGGGTACAGGTAAATTCCCCGGGGGGCCCCTGAGCAATGTGGGCCCCTAGTCTTCTACTCCCTGCACAAATGGCACATAAGGCCTCTTGCACACGCCCGCAGATGGCATGTCCACAATACACGGGCACCGGCCCGTGTGCACTCCGCATCACGGATGTGGACTCTTTCACTTGAATGGGTCTGCAATCACGGAGATGCGGGACAGAAGCACTAGGAAGTGCTTCCTTGGTGTTTTTGTCCGTGCCTTCGCACCGCAAAAAAATAGAACTTGTTCTATTTTTTTTTTTTGCGTGCAGACAGATCACGGACCCATTCAAGTTTAATGGGTCTCAATCCATCCCGGCCGCCACATGGACGTTGCCCGTGCGTTTGGGGACCGCAAATTGCGGTCCCCAATGCACGGAACGGATGCATAACGTTCGTGTGCAAGAGGCCGAACACAGTAGACTTACTGCACTACATACAGTACAGACCAAAAGTTTGGACACACCTTCTCATTCAAAGAGTTTTCTTTATTTTCATGACTATGACAATTGTAGATTCACACTGAAGGCATCAAAACTATGAATTAACACATGTGGAATTATATACATAACAAAAAAGTGTGAAACAACTGAAAATATGTCATATTCTAGGTTCTTCAAAGTAGCCACCTTTTGCTTTGATTACTGCTTTGCACACTCTTGGCATTCTCTTGATGAGCTTCAAGAGGTAGTCACCTGAAATGGTCTTCCAACAGTCTTGAAGGAGTTCCCAGAGATGCTTAGCACTTGTTGGCCCTTTTGCCTTCACTCTGCGGTCTGGCTCACCCCAAACCATCTCGATTGGGTTCAGGTCCGGTGACTGTGGAGGCCAGGTCATCTGGCGCAGCGCCCCATCACTCTCCTTCATGGTCAAATAGCCCTTACACAGCCTGGAGGTGTGTTTGGGGTCATTGTCCTGTTGAAAAATAAATGATGGTCCAACTAAACGCAAACTGGATGGAATAGCATGCCGCTGCAAGATGCTGTGGTAGCCATGCTGGTTCAGTATGCCTTCAATTTTGAATAAATCCACCAGCAAAGCACGCCTACACCATCACACCACCTCCTCCATGCTTCACGGTGGGAACCAGGCATGTAGAGTCCATCCGTTCACCTTTTCTGCGTCGCACAAAGACACGGTGGTTGGAACCAAAGATCTCAAATTTGGACTCATCAGACCAAAGCACAGATTTCCACTGGTCTAATGTCCATTCCTTGTGTTCTTTATCCCAAACAAGTCTCTTCTGCTTGTTGCCTGTCCTTAGCAGTGGTTTCCTAGCAGATATTCTACCATGAAGGCCTGATTCACACAGTCTCCTCTTAACAGTTGTTCTAGAGATGTGTCTGCTGCTAGAACTCTGTGTGGCATTGACCTGGTCTCTAATCTGAGCTGCTGTTAACCTGCGATTTCTGAGGCTGGTGACTCGGATGAACTTCTCCTCCGCAGCAGAGGTGACTCTTGGTCTTCCTTTCCTGGGGCGGTCCGCATGTAAGCCAGTTTCTTTGTAGCGCTTGATGGTTTTTGTGACTGCACTTGGGGACACTCTCAAAGTTTTCCCAATTTTTCGGACTGACTGACCTTCATTTCTTAAAGTAATGATGGCCACTCGTTTTTCTTTACTTAGCTGCTTTTTTCTTGCCATAATACAAATTCTAACAGTCTATTCAGTAGGACTATCAGCTGTGTATCCCCCTGACTTCTCCACAACGCAACTGATGGTCCCAACCCCATTTATAAGGCAAGAAATCCCACTTATTAAACCTGACAGGGCACACCTGTGAAGTGAGGACCATTTCAGGTGACTACCTCTTGAAGCTCATCAAGAGAATGCCAAGAGTGTGCAAAGCAGTAATCAAAGCAAAAAGTGGCTACTTTGAAGAACCAAGAATATGATATATTTTCAGTTGTTTCATACTTTTTTGTTATGTATATAATTCCACATGTGTTAATTCATAGTTTTGATGCCTTCAGTGTGAATCTACAATTTTCATAGTCATGAAAATAAAGAAAACTCTTTGAATGAGAAGGTGTGTCCAAACTTTTGGTCTGTACTGTACATTCACTATGCAGCACCTCAACCAGACGATGTTCATTTGTTAGATTATTTATTATATTTGAATGTATCTGTACGGAGGGCCCCCAAAATATATTTTACTGGTGGGCGCTAGGCACCACAGTCCGACACTGCCCACAGCAACTTTACTTACAGCCCCAAGATTGCTCAGCATGTAATATTACATTTGTCCTGTAGCGGCCTTCGCAGTAGAAATCTGCGGCTGCCCCAGCGTGCCTCTGATCGCCAGCAGATCCTCCGTTACTGAAGGGGTAAGTCAGTCCACATGGGATGCAACTGTTCAACCCCTCAGCAATTGTACTTATGGCTCGAAGGCCTCATGCGCACCACCTTATCCGTTTTGCGGTCCGTAAATTGTGGATCCGCAAAATACGAATACTGTCTGTGTTGCATTTGCAATTTTCGGTTACCCATTGACTTTCACGGGTCCGTGGTCGTGATTTTGCAGACAAGTATAGGACATATCATTTTGCGGAACAGACATACGGATGCAGAAAGCACACAGATCATCCGTGCGCTTGTGGAACGGACACGCGGATGCAGAAAGCACACAGATCATCCATGTGCTTTGCACATGCTTATCAGTGATGGCCAGTTTGCCGTGAACACATGCGGGCTGCCATCTTAACTGACAAGTCCGGCGATGCACAGGTAAGCATCACTGATGCTTATGTCCATTTTGCAAAAAGACAGAACGCGTCCGCAAAATGTGGACCACTGGCCCGTTAAAGTCAAAGGGCCTGCAAAAAAATAATGCAGACGGCACATGGACCGCATCTGTATTTAGCGGATCCACGGTTTGCAAAGCGGACACGGTCATGGGATCTAAAGTAAAAAAAAGCCACTTACCTATTCAGTGTTCCAGCACTGGTTGAAATGTTATAGGCCTCATCCATTATCAGATGCCCCACTGCAGTCATTCACTGACCTGGCTGCAAGCGGCACTTGATGACAGATGGAATGTCACACCGCGGATCAACAAGACTGGACCCTCAGTGCTGGAAAGGAGCAGCGGTGAATAGGTAAGTGGCTTTTTTCAGACCCAGGGGTGTATCTATCACAAGGCAAACAAGGCATTTGCCTAGGGCGGCACTTGCCAATGGGGCGGCAAAATGCCTTGTTTGCTTAGTGATAGTTACACAATATGCTAAATATTTTTTTTGCCCCTTGTCCGATCCGATCCTTCACTATGCAAGCGGCATCGCTGGCGCCGCATAGTGAAGGAGTTGAAAGACTTACTTCCTCCTCCTCCTGATTTCCTCCCGACCTCCGCTACCTTTTGCATCTGCGCGTTGCCGTCGTGACGTCACACGGAGGTGGAGTCACGGGCCGGCAACGCTAGGGTGAGCCTTATCTCCTCCAAGTGCAGAATGGATCCTGCACACGGTCACCGTGAACACTGAGGCCAGGCCCCGGCCTCCAATGCACTGATCCCTGAGCCTGCTGTCTTCAAAAACTGTAAGTACTTAAATTACAGTAATTTACAAAAAATCTATTACTTAGTTGTTTTATGGGGTAAGGGGGCTAGAGGGGGGAGAATTAGGGAGGGGTCAATACTGTATTATCTCTAGCTGCACATTGTTTTTTGAAAAAATAAAAAGTAATCTGTAAAATTCATTTGTGTTAGAAGTTGTGCTTTTTTAATTTTTAGAATAATGATACAGCCATTTTATTTAATGTATTTGTGCTAATTTCTGTGCTGTTGGGGGGGGGGGGCAGTATTACACAATCTTTATATATTTTTTTATACATATACAGATTGTGTAATACTGCCCCTAGCCCCCCTCCAACCAACACAGAAATTAGCACAAATGTTTTAAATAAAATGGCTGTATCATTATTCTAAAAAATTTTAATACGCAACTTCTGACACACATACACAATACAAAATATTTGTGTCAAACTAGGAATGTGCTTAGGAAAGGGTGGAGCCTAAAGAGGAAGGGTGGGGTTTACATAGGAAGGGGTTTGGCCTTTACAGGAAGGGGTGGGTCAAATTTATATTAGGGGGTGCCCGAGTTTAGTCTCGCCTAGGGCAGCACAAAACCCCTTTAAAGGGATTGTCCCATCTGAACTGTTACTAAGGATCTGCCAGCGATCTGTTGGCAGCTGCACATTTCTCCTGCAGTGGCCACTACAGGAGAAGTGTAGTATTACATGCTCCTCCATTCAACTGAACGGGCAACCATGTAATTGTGTCCTCCTGAGCTGCAGTCTGTTTGCAGGGGCTATCCTGGGTAATAGAAGGGGGAGGGTCGTGGGCTAATGGGAGTGCTGATGGTGGTAGACCCCGTACAATGGATGGGGTTCTTTAACAACCCCCTTTAAGCTGACCTTGGACCAGAAGGAGTTTCCCCGATCCAGCCAGTGTCCTGACACTTTTCATTATTTATAAAGACATAGTAACTCCTTCCCACTATAAGGCCTCATTCACACGACTGTTGTTTGGAACCGCATCCAAGCTGCAATTTTGCCGCTCAGATGCATACCCATTCGCTTTAATGGGACCGCAATGGATGCTTTCCGCATCCGTTACCCCACAAAAAAACGATAAAAAATTTCCTATTCTTGTCAGCAATTTGTGGACTGCAAAAACGGCGCGGTCGTTTGCATGAGACCTAAGGCTACACGCACATGACTGCACCGTGTTTTGCAGTCCGCAAGCTGCGGTTCCAAAAGACACGAAGGCTGCCCGTGTGCGTTCTGCAATTTGCGGAACGGAATGGGTGGCCCATTATAGAAATGCCTGTTCTTGTCCGCAAAACGGAGCTACGGAAAAGGAGCAACGGATGCGGACAACACACTGAGTGCTGTTCACATCTTTTGAGTCCTTATTGAAATGAATGGGTCCGCATGTTGCGCCGCTATCTGCGCCTGAAATACGGTGTATTTCAGAATAGTAAATGACCCCCTAAAATCATATGGCGACTTTGTATTATGCAATTTTAAGAAAACCCTATGGGAAAAAAATTGCATGCCATTTACATGTCCGATTTTCGGCGACATGTGCGTGCCATCATGCCGTATTTTTTTTTTGCAAATGCGAATTTGGGATTTTATCCCACCCCATATGGATCTATTAGCCAGGACACTGCACTGGGAATTCACACACCACCAAACGAAGCGGTCATGGTGGAGAGTCGCTGCCTGTGTGGGGGTTATTGCACGTCTCATCTGGCGGCGTACAGCTGCATACCGCTCAGAGGTAACCCTAGAAAGCAGCGTGTTTTTTTTTCCAACCCATTGTAAAATAAAACCAGTTCAGTGCATCCGTCTGGGGAAAAGCAAACAGCTCGTCTCCTGCAGGTCTCACCTGCGCGGCTTTTATTTTTCTAGCAGTGATTGAAACACAAACTATGTCGCTGGGCGAGGACACAGAGCAGGTGACACGCAGCTCGACACTGCTACGTCTGCATAGAGTTTAATGGACTGCTTCCTGGTAAGATTTGGGACAGTAATCCAGTCCATATTAAGTGCATGCGAGGCCGCGGCGTCACCGGTAATGTGGCGGTGACATAGCGACATCACTTCAGTTTGCCCAAAAATCCAGCTTTTTTCTCCCATCTTAAAATGATATACCATATGGGGTGTGACGGCTCTATCTCTTACCTTTCTCACCTGTCAGCAGGATCAACCCTAATAAACCAGGCACACTGCTGAATAAAATGATACCTGTCTTGTGAAAAACGGTAGGGGGGGGGGGGGGACTTTTATTCTTTATGCAAATGAGGGCTTCAGGGCACAGAGGGGCCTACACTGGAAAGCTGAAGTGCACTGGCCACGCCCCTCGGTGCACTCAATCTCTTATTTGCATAAATATTGCCTTTTTTTCTTAGGAAGACCACAAGTGACGGGTATTGTTCCAATCACCAGGATCATCCCTTCCAGGAGGCATCACTGGTTTAATAGGGTTGATCCTGCTGACATGCCCTGATGGCTATTTTCTGCAATCACAAAAAAAAATATTGGGGGGGATTTGCAATCTCAAAGGAGCATGAACTCGCATGTCCACTTGAACTGATGCAACCCCAATGGAATCTAATAGCCACCATATGGCACGATGATCTCCTGAGTCAATGTGGCCTTATGTAGATTTGAGCTCTGATGAAAAACGTATGGTATCTCTGCTTAAATAGCAATTCCTTGTATGTCCTTTTATTGTAACGGTTAATGTTCACTGCAGGAAGACATATATTTCCTCCCTACCCGCAGTTTAGGATAGTCGGGGAACGGGCTGCGGATGGATAAGCAGGGAGGTCCTGCCCTGGGTAATGCTTTCAGCAAACAGGGGGCATTGGCACAATTATGTCAAGGAATTGCTATTTAAGCAGGTTTGTCATAGTCTGCATGTTAGCAATGCCGTGTCGCAGGAGATGGAACAACATAAATTGGTTATAAAATCGCACTGCGAGTCCAACATTGTCGCACATTGTATGAAATCTCATGTACATGTGACTGTATGGTAATGCATCAGGCCTGGGCACCATGGAGGTTATAGTAGTAGCCGTGATGTTTTTTTATTGCCGCAGTATAGTGCCCAAGTAAATGTATGCCGCCATACTGTACCTATGTTTTTTTTCTTTCTATTGGATGCCAAATGAAACGGACATGCTCCAAGAGACGCCATATGACCGAGTACTCCCCCCTAAAAGGTGTCTTTACAGGGGAAAATATCTCCATAAGGGCTTGTTCACGCGAACGTACGGGTTCCGTTCCATGCATTGGGCACCGCAATTTACGGTCCCCAATGCACGGAAGACGTTCGTGCAGGCTCCGGGACGGATCCAGACCCATTCAACTTGAATGGGTCCGCATCCTTCCGTTCCGCAAAAAGATAGAGCAAGTTTTATCTTTTTGCGGAATGAAAGTACGGAACGGAACCCCATGGAAGCACTCCGTAGTGCTTCCGTAGCGTTCCATTCCGTGCTTCCTTTCCGCATCTCTGGATTTGCGGACACATTGAAGTGAATAGGTCCGCATGCCGTGATGCGGAATTCATACGGAAACGGAACCGTATGTGCACACGACCGTATGTATTTTTCGGTCCGCAAAACACAGATCCGCAAAAAATACGGATGATGTCCATGTGCATTCCGTATTTTGAGAAACGGAACAGCTGACCCCTAATAGAACAGTCCTATCCTTGTCCGTAATGCGGACAATAAAGGTCCATTCACACGTCCGCAAAATGGGTCCGCATCCGTTCCGCAATTTTGCAGAACAGGTGTGGACCCATTTATTTTCAATGGGGCCGGAATGTGCTGTCCGCAACCGCATTTGCGGATCCGCACTTACGTTCCACAAAAAAACAAACATGTCCTATTCTTGTCCGAGTGCTGGCGATGTGCGGTCTGCAAAATTTAGAACGCACATTGCTGGTGTCCATGTTTTGATAATAGGACATGTTCTATTTTTTTGCTGAACGGACACACGGAAGAACTGATCCATTGAAATTAATGATTCCGCATACGGTCCACAAAAAAGAAAAATATAAGTTTGTGTACATGAGCACCATATGGCGACATTCTCCATAATATGATCCAACCTTTGCTATAAAATGTCCTGTCGCAGGGTATCCCCCCCGAAATAACTTTATTTGTAGGGGAGAATCTCTCCATAAGGGCTCATGCACACGACCATTGTTGTTTTGCGGTCCGTTTTTCACGGATCAGTTGTTCTGTATCTGAGGTTTTTTTCCCTCTCTGATTTAAGTCCTCTTCCGTTTCGTTATTGCACAAAACATATCCATAGGGTTTCTGTATTTGATCAATTTTTTGCGGATCGAAAACGGAAACAGTAACTTATTAATCACCAAACACATGAGTAATATGGGCTGGGCATAGCATTTCTACAGTATGGATCCGCAAAATACGGATGAAATAGGCCTTATGCACACAAAAGTATTTTGTTTTCGTGTCCGTTCAGTTTTGTTTTTTTGCGGTTAGCATGTGGACCCATTCATTTCAACGGGTCCGCAAAAAATACGGACAGCACACCGTTGGCTATCCGCATGTCCGTTCCGTAGCCCCGCAAAAAATAAAAATAGAACATGTCCTATTCTTGTCCGTTTTAGGCATTGTTACAATGGATCCGCAAAAAAAAAAAAAAACACGGATGTCATCCATTTTTTTTATGGACCGCAAAACACATACGGTCGTGCGCATGGGATACACTGTGACCAACATGGAACCTCCAAACTGCATTCACCAGGGCTAACGGCTTAGAAAGGATTAGAAAAACATAGTGCTTTCTTGCCGGAAACAGTGCCACCCCTGCCCATAGGTTGGGTCTGGCATTGCAGCTTGGCTCCATTAAAGTCCATGAGGCACAGCTGCCATAATGCACGCAACCTATGGGGGGGGGGGGGGGGGGAATAAACCATGTTTTGTTTATCGTTTTTTATTCCCGCACGATCCCCTTTCAATGAAACAATCTAATGCAGGGATGGCCAACCTGAGGCTCTACAGCTGTTGCAAAACTACAACTCCCAGCATGCCCAGACTGCCTACAGGTATCAGCCTACAGCAAAGCATGGTGGGAGTTGTAGTTTTACAACAGCTGGAGAGCCACAGGTTGGCCAGCCCTGATCTAATGGTTCCAGGCATCCTCAAACTGCGGCCGTCCAGCTGTTGCAAAACTAAAACTCCCAGCATGCCCAGAGAGCCCACAGGTATCAGCCTACAGCAGAGCATGGTGGGAGTTGTAGTTCGAGGATGCCTGATTCTAACCCCAGTCAAGCCAATTAACCTTTTCAGGCATGGAATGCAACCAGGATCTCACTAATCGCTTCCACGACATTGCATGAAATATTATACGGTTTTAGCCTCAGGTATAAAATTGGCGCTGACCCTGATGGACGCGCAGCGCTGTCCTCAGATGACATCACAGATCCCCCCCTGTATGTGTGCACCTCAGCAGTGGCCCCACCTGCAGTGGCAGAGCCTCACGTGTCAGCTGTCACTGGGCGCGCCCCCTGCTGGACACCTCCGCCAATCGCAGCACACAAATCACCAGCCTCCTTCGGTCTCTTTAAACTTTATTTGTATCATCTCAGTTGTTTGTTTTGAAATCGTAAAAAAAAATATTTATATAAAAAAAGTTACAAAAAAGAGTCACATAAATAAACAAATATCATAGTCTTTTGTTACTGTTTCCACTCGGGCTGAACCCCTCGCCGGCATTTACTAACATCAGACGCGATTTTCTGGTCGGGGAAACCATTTAAAAACCGATCTTCACTTCTAAACACCGACCAGATCCAACCCTGTGACAGCAAAGCAACCACACTGGGGGGAGGAAGGGGCGGGTGGTTTCAAAGCTGCATGGAGGAACTACAAGTCCCAGAAAGCCAGGCATGGCTGGGACTTGTAGTCCCCCCTCCCGCAGCTGCACAGTCACACATACAATAGAAAAATAACATACATCCTCCTCCTCCTCCTTGTAGCTTATTTTTGCAGCTTCCAATTCCACCTGGGTGGTCTTGGTTTACCCACCCCACCCCTTTGGCATCCATGGGGTTAAACGCATGTCCTCTCCTCTGGGATAATACTGCCTTGGATTTGTACTGGAAATGGAGAAAATAAAATACTTGGTGGTGCCCCCTTTAAATCTGGATGACCAGGGTGCCCTTGTTGAGCATGTGCTTGTGGTATTGGTCCAGCCAGTTCCTCACTTCAGAGATCTTGTAGCCCTCTGGTCCTCTGCCCCCCTGGTAGACCACCTTGCCATCCAGGATGATGTAGAGTCTCTCGAAGTAGGCACCGTAGGCTGCATTGGAAGCATTGGACATGGCATCGACCACCACCCTGCAGCCTGGAGCCCCCTGGAGCATCAGCTGGGCAGCCCTCAGCCTGTCCTGGAGGCTCTGATGCTTTGGGATCTGGTAGGAGGCATCTGTGCTCACCCAGCCGTCTGAAGGATGGGCTTCCTCTATGTAGACCAGCAAAAAATCTGCAATGTCAATGTGCTGGGTGGCCAGCCTGTGATAAGCCTGCAGGCGAGCCATGAAAGGGGGTCAGGTGCAACTGCCAAAATTGACAATCAGGGGTCTCTGCCTGTGGGAGAAGTCCAGGATCCTGCAAAGCCTCTGCCCCTCCAGCATCACCACCTCTGTGTTGGGGGCAGAGCAGCCCAGGTAGGCTGACTTGAAGTAGTCTAGTTTTTGGCCATGCCACACAGCCTTGAGGGACTCCAGAGTGCACATGCGGTTGGAGTCAGAGACGCACAGAGGGGGGTCATCTCTCTCAGGGTTCTCCTCCTTCACACGGAGCAGGACCCTCCTTCTGATGCACTGGAAATCCAGAAGCCACAGCATGAGGGCTGTGAGCAGGAAGCGAGGCAGCAGCAGGCAGCAGGCAGCCACCTGTTTGAGAAGTTTGCAGGTGTGCTGGGCTCCAGGGCAGTGCAGCATGGTGACACCCCCCCTGTGGATGCTCCAGGGCACCACCACCTCAGGGGCTCCAGGCTCTTCTGAGATCCCTCTTCTCTTTTTTCCCCATTTTATAGCCACAGATTTAAATGAAAAAGATGACTCCACCTCCGGACAGAACCGCCTCTGTGTACTTGAGCCTGGGGATTACCTACCCTCCACTAATGACCTACAAAGCAGGCGCAGAGGATGCCACCAGAGGGGGGACTCTCCCTGGACAGGCTGGGCACCAGGGGCATTCTGCACCCATCCAAACCCCCACTTGCACAGCTTGCACCCCATCTGCCCCATCCCAACCCACACCCGGCAACTCAGTCTCTTTCCAGTGACTGACCCCCACTGTAACTTTTTTTTTTTTCTGTGCGCAAAAACCAATAGCATCTGTAAGACATCCTTCAGCAACTCAAGGGTTAAACCGCTTTGGGATGGAGCACCACCCCAATCCTCCCAGCAGCATTTATCAAGATCAGTGAGCTGACTAGACCCCCCCCCCCTTCTTGCAGTCAGTCTTGCAACCTGCACCAGCTGCTAGGGTACTACAAGTCCCAGCATGGAGGAATGCGCTGGGTTTAGTGCACCACCACATCTAGGTCTGCCTTTACATTGCATTAACCCTTCCAGCAGCCTTTATCATGGCCACTGAGCTAACAACCCCCCCCCCCCTTCCTTCCAGTCTTGCAACCTGCTCTAGCTGCTAGGGTACTACAAGTCCCAGCATGGAGGAATGCTCTGGGTTTGTGCACCACCACATCTAGGTCTGCCTTTACATTGCATTAACCCTTCCAGCAGCATTTATCATGGGCACTGAGCTGACTCACCCCCCCCCCCCTCCTTCCAACCTGCTCCAGCTGCTGTGGTACTACAAGTCCCAGCATGGAAGAATGCTCTGGGTTTGTGCACCACCACATCTAGGTCTGCCTTTACATTGCATTAACCCTTCCAGCAGCATTTATCATGGGCACTGAGCTGACTCACCCCCCCCCCCCCCCTCCTTCCAACCTGCTCCAGCTGCTGTCGTACTACAAGTCCCAGCATGGAGGAATGCTCTGGGTTTGTGCACCACCACATTTAGGTCTGCCTTTACATTGCATTAACCCTTCCAGCAGCCTTTATCATGGCCACTGAGCTAACAAACCCCCCCCCCCCTTCCTTCCAGTCTTGCAACCTGCTCTAGCTGCTGTGGTACTACAAGTCCCAGCATGAAGGAATGCTCTGGGTTTGTGCACCACCACATCTAGGTCTGCCTTTACATTGCATTAACCCTTCCAGCAGCCTTTATCATGGCCACTGAGCTAACAACCCCCCCCCCCTTCCTTCCAGTCTTGCAACCTGCTCTAGCTGCTGTGGTACTACAAGTCCCAGCATGGAGGAATGCTCTGGGTTTGTGCACCACCACATCTAGGTCTGCCTTTACATTGCATTAACCCTTCCAGCAGCCTTTATCATGGGCACTGAGCTAACTCAACCCCCCCCCCCCTCCTTCCAACCTGCTCCAGCTGCTGTGGTACTACAAGTCCCAGCATGGAGGAATGCTCTGGGTTTGTGCACCACCACATCTAGGTCTGCCTTTACATTGCATTAACCCTTCCAGCAGCCTTTATCATGGCCACTGAGCTAACAACCCCCCCCCCCCCTTCCTTCCAGTCTTGCAGCCTGCTCTAGCTGCTGTGGTACTACAAGTCCCAGCATGGAGGAATGCTCTGGGTTTGTGCACCACCACATCTAGGTCTGCCTTTACATTGCATTAACCCTTCCAGCAGCATTTATTCATGGGCACTGAGCTGACTCATCACTCCCTCCCCCCCTTCTTCCAGTCTTGCAACCTGCTCCAGCTGCTGTGGTACTACAAGTCCCAGCATGGAGGAATGCTCTGGGTTTAGTGCACCACCACATCTAGGTCTGCCTTTACATTGCAGTAACCCTTCCAGCAGCCTTTATTCATGGGCACTGAGCTGACTAACACCCCTCCCCCTAACACCCCCCCCCACACACACACACACACCCCCCCCCACACACACACTCCTTCCAGTCTTGCAACCGCGGCTCCTGCTGCTGTGGTACTACAAGTCCCAGCATGGAGGAATGCTCTGGGTTTGTGCACCACCACATCTAGGTCTGCCTTTACATTGCATTAACCCTTACTAGCAGCCTTTATCATGGGCACTGAGCTGACTAGACCCCCTCCCTCCCCCTTCTTCCAGTCTGCACCAGCTGCTGTAGCACTACAAGTCTCAGCATGACGTGCACTCATGAGTCTGCTCCTCTCCTCCATGCAGATGGCTTCTGAAATACAAGTGACAGCCCAGCTTCTCAGGCAGGATTTAGAAGGGTTGAGGGTAGGCTGGTGGGTGAGGGGTGATGCTGGGCAATAGTGGGTTGTCCTAGGGTCAGTAGATCAGCCTGGCATTACATAATGCCCAGTCATAGCATGTGGATTCCTATTAGCTCTTGCAAAAGGACCAAATCCTTATCTCCTCAGCTTCAATTGGCTAAATATTAGCAAACCCCTGTGCAAAGCCCCTTTTATCTGCTAACCTTGTGTGGGTCCCAACAATATGTTGTTGCAGAGGAGGTATCGATACGGGATGTCGCAGTGGCCTTGGGTTCTGTGCAGGTGATCCACACTCTGCTCCTGGGCACAGGGTCAGCTCCCTGCGAACTGCCAGATGCAACCTGTTGCAAGCAAGAAGACAGGAAGTCTCCGCGCCAGTTCCTGCAGTGACCACTAGAGGTAGCTGTTGTCTGATCTTCCCCCAGATACTCTGCACACAAGTGTCAGACTGATTCTCCTTCCACCCCACCCAGAAGCAAAGACAGGGTTGTTCACCCCCTCACTCATACCCAAATATTTCTAACTATTCTATTTATTCAGTAATTTCTGACATTTAGATCCATGGATCAGGGAAGGTGTCTTTTAGGATTGGGTGGAGTAATACTGGTAATGCCTGGGTTCTCCTTTAAAGTGGTGTACACATATAGGACTGATATAACTGCTAAAGAATATGCTGTAGAGGTAATGTGTATTTCTGCACCTAGATGGCGCCATACGTGCCCTCACTGTACCTGTGCCATGTTGCATTGGATAATATAATATGGAGCTGTTCTCAGCATTTCGTCTAGGGCTCCATAGAAGTGATAACTGTATATACCAGGGGTAGGCAACCTCCGGCACTCCAGCTGTTGTGAAACTACAACTCCCAGCATGCATACTTCCTCTGCTGAACTCTCACAGAAATAAATGGAGCATGCTGGGAATTGTAGTTTCACAACAGCTGCAGTGCCGAAGGTGGCTGATCCCTGGTATATACTGACCTACCGGTGATGAGTACACAGCTCTGCCATCTGTATACTCTGCTCTCACAGCGCACTATGTGTACAGATGTCATTACAGCATCCTGGTGTTTAATGTGCATAGTAACATAGTATATAAGGCCGAAAAAAGACATCTGTCCGTCCAGTTCGGCCTGTCATCCTGCACGTTGATCCAGAGGAAGGCAAAAAAAACTGTGAGGTAGAAGCCAATTCCTCACTTAATGGGAAAAAAATTCCTTCCCGACTCCAATCAGACATCAGAATAACTCCCTGGATCAGCGACCCCTCTCTAGTAGCTATAGCCTGTAATATTATTACGCTCCAGAAATACATCCAGGCCCCTCTTATAGTGAACTCCCCATCACCACCTCCTCAGGCAGAGAGCTCCATAGTCTCACCGCTCTACTGAGGTGGTCACACGTGCTCAGTGCCATCCTTCAGCTGCCACTAGCCGGATCTACTGTGACAGCTACAGGGGGGGAGCTGTAACTGAAAGACCCCCGGAAAGGACACAACCACTGAGCCGAGATAGTAATGTCAACTCAGGATCAGTACAGGATAAGTAATATAATGTATGTACACAGTGATTGCACCAGCAGAATAGTGAGTGCAGCTCTGGAGTATAATACAAGATGTAACTCAGGATCAGTACAGGATAAGTAATATAATGTATGTACACAGTGATTGCACCAGCAGAATAGTGAGTGCAGCTCTGGAGTATAATACAGAATATAAAACTCAGGATAAGTACAGGATAAGTAATGTATGTACACAGTGACTCCACCAGCAGAATAGTGAGTGCTGCTCTGGAGTATAATACAGGATGTAACTCAGGATCAGTACAGGATAAGTAATGTATGTACACAGTGACTCCACCAGCAGAATAGTGAGTGCAGCTCTGGAGTATAATACAGGATGTAACTCAGGATCAGTACAGGATAAGTAATGTAATGTATGTACACAGTGACTGCACCAGCAGAATAGTGAGTGCTGCTCTGGAGTATAATACAGGATGTAACTCAGGATCAGTACAGGATAAGTAATGTATGTACACAGTGACTCCACCAGCAGAATAGTGAGTGCAGCTCTGGAGTATAATACAGGATGTAACTCAGGATCAGTACAGGATAAGTAATGTAATGTACACAGTGACTTCACCAGCAGAATAGTGAGTGCAGCTCTGGAGTATATAATACAGGATGTAACTCAGGATCAGTACAGGATAAGTAATGTATGTACACGGTGACTGCACTAGCAGAATAGTGAGTGCAGCTCTGGAGTATATAATACAGGATGTAACTCAGGATCAGTACAGGATAAGTAATGTATGTACACGGTGACTGCACTAGCAGAATAGTGAGTGCAGCTCTGGAGTATAATACAGGATGTAACTCAGAATCAGTACAGGATAAGCAATGTATGTACACAGTGATTTCACCAGCAGAATAGTGAGTGCAGCTCTGGAGTATAATACAGAATGTAACTCAGGATCAGTACAGGATAAGTAATATATGTACACGGTGACTGCACTAGCAGAATAGTGAGTGCAGCTCTGGAGTATAATACAGGATGTAACTCAGGATCAGTACAGGATAAGTAATGTAATGTATGTACACAGTGACTGCACCAGCAGAATAGTGAGTGCAGCTCTGGAGTATAATACAGGATGTAACTCAGGATCAGTACAGGATAAGTAATGTATGTACACAGTGACTACCAGCAGAATAGTGAGTGCAGCTCTGGAGTATAATACAGGATGTAACTCAGGATCAGTACAGGATAAGTAATGTATGTACACAGTGACTGCACCAGCAGAATAGTGAGTACAGCTCTGGAGTATAATACATGATGTAACTCAGGATCAGTACAGGATAAGTAATGTATGTACACAGTGACTGCACCAGCAGAATAGTGAGTGCAGCTCTGGAGTATAATACAGGATGTAACTCAGAATCAGTACAGGATAAGTAATGTATGTACACAGTGACTACCAGCAGAATAGTGAGTGCAGTTCTGGAGTTTAGAACAGGATGTAACTCGGGATCAGTACAGGATAAGTAATGTATGCACACAGTGACTCCACCAGCAAAATAGTGAGTGCAGCTCTGGAGTATAATACAGGATGTAACTCAGGATCAGTACAGGATATAGTAATGTATGTACACAGTGACTGCACCAGCAGAATAGTGAGTGCAGCTCTGGAGTATAATACAGGATATAACTCAGGATCAGTACAGGATATAGTAATGTATGTACACAGTGACTGCACCAGCAGAATAGTGAGTGCAGCTCTGAAGCCCAGCTGCACCGGTGATTGATAGACATAACCATAGATTTCTCTTTTTATGAGTGACAGGTCACATGTGTGATGATGGTGGTTACTACTGTCAGATATTAAACAACTACAAATGAATGTGGATGTTCCCCCTCTGTGTCCATCCTCCATTCTCTGCCCTCTTCATAGATGATTACCTACATGTCAGCCATCTCCCTTTCTTCTCGCACAGTCAGTGCTTCCACCATCGGGAGAGGCACATTGGGAAATCTCCAGTCCCTCGCTGGACAGCTGTGCCCTGTGTGCATGCTTCATTGACCCTAAGACAGACAGGACTGGCACTGCACATGGGTATATGGAGTGAACGCTCAGCAGAATACGATCCCGGTATGCGGGTTGCATTATCAAGTAACTGGACTGGGCACAGTGAGATTGGAAGGTGCCAGGAGGCTATAATGGCCACTTAACCCTGACATTACCTGATAATCATCTGCTCCTTCCTGGTGTTTTGGTTAAGATAGAGCCATTCTGTCATTGAATTCTCCCTCCCTGCACTGACTTCCTGCAGAGCTTCTGCTTATACACAGAAGCCAATCAGAGTAAGTAGAGCTGCAGTGTAAAGCATGGGGGAGATGCTGGACAACAGTCGGAATATCCCATTGTGCAGGAGATAGATTTCAGATTACCACCGACTCCAGATAGCTGAAAATGGACAGCAACTAAGTAGCAAACATGGATAATAATTGATTCATATTATTAGACGTCATCTGCTTAGCTTTTGTGAGGGTCTATATTTGGTCCCCATCACAG
Organism: Bufo gargarizans; assembly: GCF_014858855.1. NCBI lineage: Eukaryota > Metazoa > Chordata > Amphibia > Anura > Bufonidae > Bufo > Bufo gargarizans. The sequence goes on along the minus strand of NC_058090.1, from coordinate 16,872,721 downwards.
ATATTTGGGGTTCCCTATCCCAGCTGCTTTCAAAGCAAGAGAACTGAAGGAAGTAGGGCTTTGAGGATGAAAGGCAAAACGATTTTTGTACTTTATTTAACTTTTAACTATGATCAGGATCCTTCAGCAATGAAGAAGGTCAGCCACCAGAGACAATGGCAGAAGGACATGAGAGACGAGCAACACCATAGAAGAGGCCAAAATCATGGACCCCCTGCGTCACCGGAGGCGTTATCCTGTCAGCACCATGGACAGAGAATGGGACTATTGAGGCTCTGTGTGTATTCGGGGTACACATGAATATTACAGGGGTACAGGGTGTTCCCTTCTGTAGTGTTCCAGCAGAGTTGACCCTTTAAAACATAACTTTTACTAAATTATTCTAATAAAATTACACCACCTTAGTGATTCACCAGTGAAAAAATTGTAAAACAAATAATATAGAGCGATAAAAAATGTTTACACGGGATAGCCAACCATGGACCATCTGGAGGCTACCGGAACGCCAGATAAATCCTTTTGGATACAGTACCTTCCCTTATCTAAATGGGCTTCTGACCAATTTGATTGTCCAGGACTCTAAGTGGGATATATCCAATGGCCCGCTTGGTCCCATACACATATCAGCATCTGCGTGTCTGGTCCTATGTCCTCCATATGTATCATAAGTATATCTAAATTATCTCTTTATGTAACGGTTTACCCATCACTGTCTCCTGACCCCCTGATGAACCTAGTAGTAGGGGAAACGCGTCGGGGTATTGATGAGAAATAGCCTGGGAACGTATTGCCATCACAACATTTCTTTTGGGCTTCCCGTAATGGTGTTGTAGGATTTATCCTTTCCTCTGCACCTATATATCTGTTTCAGTTTTCTATCCATATGGGCTGTTGTCTATAAAGGTATCAATTAACTGTGACACAGTAAATATCTGTTGTTTATACGGGGCACTCAGGTATTGCTGATTGAGAGGAGGGTATACGTAGGGCAGTCAGTCCAGGAACGAGGACAGGGAGTCTCCACCATCAGGGGACGTCCCTGGGCTGAGGATTTATTCAGGGTGAGTGCAGGGACTGGCTAGACATTTAAGCACTCCCCCGAATACTGCCCTGTGTACACCAAACCTCTATAGCCATATCATTGGTTGGCTATCCCGTGTAAACATTTTTTATCGCTCTATATTATTTGTTTCACAATTTTATCACTTGTGAATCACTAAGGTGGTGTAATTATATTAGAATAATTTAGTAAAAGTTATGTTTTAAAGGGTCAACTCTGCTGGAACACTTTAGACTCTATGACCCCTCTATAAATTGTTTATTAACTCAGCTGGACATTTATGTTCCCTTCTGTACCTTTATGCCGTATTTACAGGATATAATGCGGGTCCCACCTCTGCTTTTGACCCCAATGCTTTGGACATCCACAGTGACATTATAATAGAGCAATATCCAGTGACAATATAATACATCCATCCACAGTGACATTATAATAACGTCATCCACGGTGATATTATAATAGAGCAATATCCAGTGACAATATAATACATCCATCCACAGTGACATTATAATAACGTCATCCACGGTGATATTATAATAGAGCAATATCCAGTGACAATATAATACATCCATCCACAGTGACATTATAATAACGTCATCCACGGTGATATTATAATAGAGCAATATCCAGTGACATGATAATAGAGCCATCCACAGTAACATTATAATAACGTCATCCACGGTGATATTATAATAGAGCCATCCACAGTAACATTATAATAACATCATCCATAGTGACAATATAATAGATCCATCCGCATTGTCATTGTAATAGTGTCATCCACAGTAACAATATAATAATCATACATAGTGACATTATAATAATCATCCCCAGTGACATTGTAATAGTGTCAGCCCCAGTATATCTATCACAGTGCCAGGCTCAGAGCCCCCACAATAGTGTCAGCCCCCATAACTGAGTGTCGTAGTCTTAGTGGAGGTGAGAGCAGCAGAAGAGCGGGACATTGTTATTTTCACACTTCTGTCTCTGTCGCTTTATCTTACTTTTTTTTTGCAATGTTTTTTTAATTTTTTTTGCATTGTCTGGTGTGAACTCAGCCTAAATACTAGGAACCCAGTACTTTCATATATCAAGTCTCTGTGATGCTCTTTAGAAATCCCACAGATATCCATAAGTCCCCGGACTGACCCTCTCCCTCTTTTTTGTTGTCGCACTCATTGGTTGCATGTTGTCATGTTGAGTATAATACGTTGCGGTCCGGTGTGTGCACCAGCTTGGTTTGGTCTGCTGGGGTCTCTCAAACTGTACGTTTCAGCAGCGTATAACTGCAGTGCTTATAGACCTCACATATCATGACTTCCTGAGCACTGGGATCTGGCAACGCTCGCTCGGTCTAAGCCGGTGAGATGAACTTTCCTAGCTGCTGACAGCTCCATCTCCATTCTCCTTTGCCTAGGGGCATAGCTAGGGGGGAAAGGCATGTGCTCGGGGTGCCAACAAGCCAGGATATTAAGATACAGGAATAGGGCAGTAAGGTGAATTTATACCCCCCCAGTGAAGGAAAGCCTAGCTATGGCTTAAGGGTCTGATTCCTCAAAACAGCAGCCATATTTACACCAGGGAACCCTAGTATCCTACAATGAAATCATAACCCAAAGGGGTTGTCTATTTTAGAAAACCCATTCTCATCCTGGTTTAAGAGGGGTTCCTCTGTGCAGGGTCTTCATCTCTAGACAGAGCGGAGGTTGTCTACAAAGAGTGTCTGGAGGACCCGTTTTATCCTCTATTAGGGCTCACGCACATGAGCGTATTTTCTTTCCGTGTCCGTTTCCAGTTTTTTGGGCGGACCGCCTATTGAACCATTAATTTCAATGGGTCCGCAAAAAAACGGAAGTTACTTTGTGTGCATTCCGTTTCCATATGTTCGTATTTCCGTTCCGCCAAAAAATAGAACATGTCCTGGTATTGTCGGCATTACGGACAAGGATAGTGCTGTTCTATTAGGGGCCGGCTATTCCCTTCTGCAAAATACGGAATGCACATGGACGTCATCCGCATTTTTTACGGATCCGTTTTTTGCAGACCGCAAAATACATACGGTCATGTGCATGAGGCCTTACACACACAACCCCTTGATTTTAGTAGGCACCGTGTAATGCTTCATTCTCCCTGTGGTGGCGCTGCAGGAAAACCGAACACAGGTTTCCCCAGCAGGAGGTCACTCTGTGATCAGCTGATTGTCAAGGGAACTTTCTAAAGTTCAAAGGAAAGCGGACAAACAGATTTAAAGGGAACCTGTCAAGTTGAACGAAGAGTCTGATCTGCAGGCGGCATGGTATAGAGCAGGAGGAGCTGAGCAGATTGATGTATAGTTTATGGAAAAAGATTCATTATATTGTATTTTATCTATATAAATCCCTGCTTTTTCCAGGCTTAGGAGTCCAGTGGGCGGTCCTATCAGCGATTGACAGCTATTTCATACAGGGAAGGTTAGTAAGCACTGATAGGACCACCCACTGGACTCCTACATATAGAAAGAGCAGGAATCTACAGGTATATAAGTATAAGTTAACATAATCATTACACATAAAAACATATATATCAATCTGCTCAGCTCTTCCTGCTCTATAACCTGCTGCCTGAAGATCGGACTCTGTATAAAAAGTGGAGTTTAAAGGAAATGTCCAGTAATCACATTGTGTCCCACTTTTAAACTCTATCTAGGACCCCAATGATTCTAGATATATACATTTCTAATACAGAAATGTGTAAATAACATCTTATAATTTAGTTCACTCCCATTATGTATCACTTCCCATAATCCCTTTCTTACCTTGGGCGGGGCTTAGCTGTCACATGATCTTCTACTGAATAGGAGAAGGTAGTCAACATAAAGAATGGTGTCAGTTATTTGTGGGAAAATGTTTGCCATAGTGATGATAAACTGCTGCAATGTAGAAACCCTACTGTAATAATGACTATTGTTTCGGCAATGGGTTGTGTTAATCAATGGATTTGTCTTTGGTCTAATCCTTAGGGCATGGTCCCCTGGTATTCACCCTTTAGCACCCATACAGGAATCGGGACTTTGCTGTAGGGGAACCACCAGGTCTCTTTCTCCTGGAGTAGTCTCTGTGTGGTTGAAAGCTGACCCACCGGATAAGAGACACTAGTGCAGGGCATCAAAGGATGAGACAAATGCTTAGTCAATGACAGGCCGAGGTCAGGGCTTCCAGAGTGTTAGAATCAGTCCAAGGTCAAGGCAAGCAGTGTAGGATCAGTACCGAGGTCAGGCACAGGTCAGGACAGGCAGCAGAGGGTCTGAGAACAGTAAACAGGCAGAGGTCAGAACACAGGAAGACAACAGAATACAGCAGGAACCTAGCAAGGTAAGAAACCTAATTGCTCAGAGAAAGGTACCTGAAGTACCCCAGGGTTTCCAGCCATTGGCTGGTGAAGATTAGGGTGCACACACATTCTGGTAACTTAAGAGCCGAAGGAAACGCACATGCGCTCTACAGGCAGCAGTGGAGAAGCTTTGCTGGCAAGGAGACTGCAATGTGCATGGAGGGACAGAGCAGACCCAGTAAGAAGGGAGCTGGAGGAGGGTCTTGGCCTCTGGGTGAGGTGACAGTGGTGGCTGCGGCTTGCAGCCGCTACTGTGACAACTATTGGGACCCCCAGGGTAGCTGATCCCTAAGGAAACTGTTAGCTTTTAGAGCTTTGTTTGATTCTTCCCCTTTAGAATTTCCATGTTTTCTTAAAGGGATTATTCATGTCAAAAGACCATGGAGGAACCTGGGGCCAGTTGCTAATATTCTTTCTCCTTAGGATTTAAAAAGGAGTGATACACCTATACCTATAGGCAGGGGTGCACCTAGCCTTTCTGCTGCCTGAGGCGAAACCTGAAACACTGCCCACCCAATGCCAATTTCTTAACCTAACCCTTTCCCTTTGGCCCATAGCCCTCTGGTTGCCCCTCATCTTGCCCCTACCTGGTGCTGCCTCACCTAGCCTCATTGTTGGTGCACCCCTGCCCATAAGAAAACAATATGACTTTGTGGAGTACTGTTGTTTACATGGAAGTGTCCCTCAACTGTTTCAAATTAACCTCCAAAGAATGTGAATCCAAGAGTCTTAGTGTAGATGAGGGACAATAAAAAAAAAATCTGATTTTACCCCTTCCCTGCCTCTAATTTCTGATCGGTCACTTTTAAAGGGACATTGAGACTCAACCAAATGAAGTAGTAAAAGAACTCCCATGACTTTCTTAAGGCTATAAATATTGGAAGGTGACTGGAAGAAAACCAAATGGACACATGGAGAACATACCAAGTCCATTATGAGGTCTCCTCCAGATCTCAAAATGAGTTACAATTGAGACAATTGGCCTCCTACACTTTATGTCTTGAGTATTTACTACCTGGCTTAAACTTCTTCCTTCTTGAGTGCTCCTTGTTTGCTTCTACATCCAAGAAGATGTTGACCTAGTCTGAACCCCAAGTTCTTCATGGGACGATCTATTCTCCAGGCCACCCATCCAAAGATTTGTGCTTGTAGGCTGCAGACCGTACTTCAACCCATTCATAAACATCTCCCTAAACTTGACACATTATCTGAGATACTTTCAGATGCCTTACGAGATGCATACCGAACGTCTGGATGAACTCTGCCTTCTACATGATTTCTGGACGGTTTTCTTGGCAGTTTAATGAGTGATAAATTCTCTCAATGAATTCACGGTTTGGTTTTGGGATGGACACAACGTGTTCTTTTCCATGATCATTTATCAACATTAACTTCCTTGAGAGCCCTTTGAAGCATTCTTCTGATTCACCTTGGAGACCTCATCCCAGATCTCCAGTGTGTTGAGTTCAGTTTATGAAAATAGACGGGATTTCTTCTGCGACTCCTCACTCTCACATTTTAGACGTCTCAGAAGGCTCTAACCATTTGGAAGGCTCCTTATGGATGAAAGAAATCTTCTGCAGTGGCTGTTTTCTCTGAAGGCTTTTTTTTTTGAGTCTAGTAGATGCTGATGTAATGTGACGGGTGGCGATAGACGATAAAGGCCACCCATGTGGCTGCTAAGGGTCCGTTGGAAAGTGGGGGTTCATCCACTTTGCTCTGTTCAAATTGTTGCTCTTGGGCTCCAGTGCAAAATCTGCAATAGCCACCCTTTAATGACATAGCAGATTAGCATTTTGCTTCTTCAGCACCAGGACCTAGGGCCAACTACTAACTCTGCACCCCCTTTCGCTGTGCCCTTGGTGGCAAAAACTTGTGCAAAACTTCCGAGGAACTTCATGGTTAGCAAATAAGGGCTACTCAAAGAAGGGGAGAAAACCACCAAGGCCTTTCTATAGTCATTGGCAATACTTGGCGACATAAGGGGGTCCAATTGTTACGAAACCCCTCTCTGGTGTGTATGGCACTGCATATGCTATATAACATTTGTATGTGGCATAGCTCCAACCTAGAATGCTACTATTCCAGAGCACAACAATCCTGACACTGCTATGTGGCTCCAGATAGTGAGACCCCATCTCAGGCTGTCCCATCCCTCAAGGCCCTTGGTCAGTGGTCAAAGGGATAGTTTTCTCCCTGAGGAAACTTAACCAACACTTTGCCAAAGGCAAGTGCTTCATTCTTCCCTATCTTCCTGCAATGGATGAGACAAAGCTTGTGGAGATGAAATGTTGGGTGACTCTGACCCTGTATATTTTAAAACTATAGCTGAATATCCCCCCCCCCCCTATCATGTTTTAGGGACGGGTGTACTAGAACAACAATCCCTGATGTACACGACGTCCTGTGGCCGACTGTAATTGCTGCTAAGTTTAGTGCAGAACTGCATATGCTGAAAGTGACGGCTTCAACAGCTTAATTCACAAACCAGTCATTACATAAACCACATGTTGTGAGCGAGCCGACACCGTGCTGGAAGTGGAAGAGAGCCTGAGGTTTTATTCACAGGGGCAGTGTTAAGGAATACTTGACAGGAGTAAAAAAAAAAAACTGCTGCAGAACCTCTTCCAAACAGCTTATATATAGAATGAAAATAAATAATGTTTTGTCTGGTCTCCCCTGTGTACGTAAATAAATTACTTATCCTGTACTGATCCTGAGTTACATCCTGTATTATACTCCAGAGCTGTACTCCCTATTCTGCTGGTGGAGTCACTGTGTACATACATTACTGATCCTGAGTTACATCCTGTATTATACTCCAGAGCTGCACTCACTATTCTGCTGGTGCAGTCACTGTGTACATACATTACATTACTTATCCTGTACTGATCCTGAGTTACATCCTGTATTATACTCCAGAGCTGCACTCACTATTCTGCCGGTGGAGTCACTGTGTACATACATTACATTACTAAACCTGTACTGATCCTGAGTTACATCCTGTATTATACTCCAGAGCTGCACTCACTATTCTGCTGGTGCAGTCACTGTGTACATACATTACATTACTTATCCTGTACTGATCCTGAGTTACATCCTGTATTATACTCCAGAGCTGCACTTACTATTCTGCTGGTGCAGTCACTGTGTACATACATTGCTTATCCTGTACTGATCCTGAGTTACATCCTGTATTATACCCCAGAGCTGCACTCACTATTCTGCTGGTGCAGTCACTGTGTACATACATTACTTATCCTGTACTGATCCTGAGTTACATCCTGTATTATACTCCAGAGCTGCACTCACTATTCTGCTGGTGCAGTCACTGTGTACATACATTACTTATCCTGTACTGATCCTGAGTTACATCCTGTATTATACTCCAGAGCTGCACTCACTATTCTGCTGGTGCAGTCACTGTGTACATACATTACTTATCCTGTACTGATCCTGAGTTACATTCTGTATTATACTCCAGAGCTGTACTCACTATTCTGCTGGTGCAGTCACTGTGTACATACATTACTTATCCTGTACTGATCCTGAGTTACATTCTGTATTATACTCCAGAGCTGCACTCACTATTCTGCTGGTGCAGTCACTGTGTACATACATCACTTATCCTGTACTGATCCTGAGTTACATCCTGTATTATACTTCAGAGCTGTACTCACTATTCTGCTGGTGCAGTCACTGTGTACATACATTACTTATCCTGTACTGATCCTGAGTTACATTCTGTATTATACTCCAGAGCTGCACTCACTATTCTGCTGGTGCAGTCACTGTGTACATACATTGCTTATCCTGTACTGATCCTGAGTTACATTCTGTATTATACTCCAGAGCTGCACTCACTATTCTGCTGGTGCAGTCACTGTGTACATACATTGCTTATCCTGTACTGATCCTGAGTTACATCCTGTATTATACTCCAGAGCTGTACTCACTATTCTGCTGGTGCAGTCACTGTGTACATACATTACTTATCCTGTACTGATCCTGAGTTACATCCTGTATTATACTCCAGAGCTGTACTCACGGTTCTGCCGGTCTGTAGACTAATCCCTATGTATCCACAGCCTCCATGTGTAACACTATGTGTAGGTAACCTAGCGGGCCCAGTACCCTCAGAAGCTATGAAGTTAAAATTAAGCCATATTTCCTACAACGATGCAGCTGAGATCACGGAGTTTATGGTCAGACGCCCTGGTACTTGGAAGATGACTGCTGGTGACCTGAGGTGATCTCTGTGTGGACATCTGTTCACAGCACTGACAGTTCTCTGAGATCCACAGAGTCACCCGGAGCGCCATGCAGTCAGATCGATGAGCAAAATCTATATGTTCTATCTATCTATATCATATTTATCTCGACCTATCAAACGATAGATATGTTATACATATACACATGAGACAGATGATAGGCAGAAAAATAGAGAACCAGATAGATAGATATTAGATAGAGAGAGTTGAGATAAGTAGCTTGATAATAGACAGACAGACAGATAAACAGACAGATAGACAGACAGACAGACAGACAGATGGATAAAGTTCAGTTCCGTATGTAGCTGTCTCCTCTATCAGTTAGTACACAAGTCTGTATGTCGTTTATGCCGGCATAACTTTTGCCACTAGAACAGAATGGGGGTCATTTATCAAAGACCAGCATTTTACACCGGTCTTTGATAGCCCCTTCCCTGACGGAGGATGCTCCTAATATGTGACGATGTGCACGCCGCTTCATAAATTTGGTGCATCTTCCAGCAGTCCATCTGCCTAAATTGTCATTTACGCTTATTTTAGGTAATTCTAGTAAATTTTCTGGGGCCAATGGCCGCGCCACTGCTACGCCCCAACCACTACCTATTGGCGAGGATGGTTTAAAAACACAGCATGCAACAAAACTTAGAGTTGGCATAAAGTAGGTATACAACTTTATTACACTAAAACAGGCATAAAGATTCTTACTAAATGACTTCAATATCCTTAACTTTTCACCCCAATCACCACCATGAGCTGCTATGCTTCTTCTGCTGTCTCATGGTTACATCAGTTCTAGATCATCCTCGTATGTTTTCATGCTGTTGAGTTTGTTGGATGCTTCCTGTGGAATTTTGTAGTCTTCTCTAATTTTCCATGTGGGCTATGGAGTCTTTCCGATGTAACTATGAAATGTGTCTATTTCAAAAGCTTGTCTGTTTTTTAACACATGTGCACAAGAATATAACAATAATACTGCTGCTATATATAATATTATAGTAGTATAATACTGCCTCCTATGTACCAAAATATAACTACTATAATGCTGCTCCTATATACAAGAATATAACTAATATAATGCTGCCTCCTATATACAAGAATATAATTACTATAATACTGCCTCCTATGTACAAGAATATAACTACTATAATACTGCCTTCTATGTACAAGAATATAACTACTATAATACTGCCTCCTATGTACAAGAATATAACTAATATAATACTGCCCCCTATGTACAAGAATATAACTACTATAATACTGCTCCTATGTACAAGAATATAACTACTATAATACTGCTCCTATGTACAAGAATATAACTACTATAATACTGCTTCTATGTACAGGAATATAACTACTATAATACTGCCTCCTATGTACAAGAATATAACTAATATAATACTGCCCCCTATGTACAAGAATATAACTACTATAATACTGCCTCCTATGTACAATGATATAACTACTATAATACTGCCTCCTATGTACAAGAATATAACTACTATAATACTGCTCCTATGTACAAGAATATAACTACTATAATACTGCCTCCTATGTACAAGAATATAACTACTATAATACTGCTCCTATGTACAAGAATATAACTACTATAATACTGCTCCTATGTACAAGAATATAACTAATATAATGCTGCCTCCTATATACAAGAATATAATTACTATAATACTGCTCCTATGTACAAGAATATAACTAATATAATGCTGCCTTCTATATACAAGAATATAATTACTATAATGATCTTTTTATTTAAAAACAGGCAACAAAATATTACAATACACTTACTATAAAATCATAGAAAAGAATAAATATAAAGTGACATCACTTTCATAATACACATCACAACGCATTATACAATTACTGACACATGGATGTTCCTCCAGTACATGTTATTGCGGTTATTTTTCATGTCCTTCTTATATATCATCTTCAGACTTTCCAGGATATTATATAAGATGTTATCACAGGTCAGGAGCTCTCTGTTGATGACCAGGCAGCACCGCGCACACCACAGATGGTACATGGTCACCACATTCACTACATAAAGGGAACTTCTGCTGTATTGTCTGAGATCTGGGGGGAAGTCTCCATACAAGAGCTGATTATACGGCTGTCCCACTAGATGTGGTAACTGAAGGGACAGTGACACGGCCTCCCATACCTGGACACTGAACGGACAGTCCAGCAGAAGATGCTCCATGGTCTCCAGTACCTGACTGCATTGCTCTCTAGGGCAGGATCTATCTGGCACATTTCTACACTTTAGATTGTCCCTGACATACATTTTACCATGAAATGCCAGCCATGACACATCCTTCATGTGAGCGGGGACTCTGGGGTCCTCCAGGATTTTCACAGCCTGTTTTACATCCAGGTTCGGGGCGTTCCTCAGCTGAATATGGGCACTAAACTGAGACGACAGCAGGTTCTTATACATCTCTTTCCTACTGAGCTGCTTTACTTCACCATATAAGATTTTCCATTTAATAATCTTACTAATTGCTTGTACCGCATACCAAGAAACGTTATTCTTAATGCGCCCCGAGATCCTCTTAATGGGGTCACCTACCGACCACACAGACACAAACTGCTGGATCTGGTTGTTAAACAGACGACTCCACAGCTTCAGCTCTGAACTCTTACAAAATGAGAAATTCCTCATCAGAAACATTAAGTTAAAGAAGAGCTCTGGGCAGGGCATGGACAGGCCGCCCTCCTTCTGGGGGAGATAGACAATGTTCCTCCTGACTATATTCACCCTATTACCCCACAAGAAGTGGAAGAAGATATTGGTCAGTCTGGTGAGTAACTTATCGGGCACTGGGAACACCACACTGACATAGAGGAATAGCGGGAGAAGGAAGCTTTTCAGCAGGCGGATCTTCTCCTGATAAGTCAGCTTCCAGTGCCTCCAGCACTGCACCTTCTGCTCACACACCGCCAGCTTCTCCTCCCAGTTCACCTTCCCATCATCTACAGATCCAAACTGAATCCCCAAAATCTTTATCTTGTCCTGCACTGTTCTAAAGGGCACTGAGAAGACCCCATGGTCACCCCCCAGCCACAACGCCTCGCTCTTATCCATATTCACAGCAGAATTCGACACTCGAGAGAAAGCTGCTTTCCCATTTCGTCCTCCGGCAGCACAGAATGGGTTAACCTTGTCGTCATCTTTTCCAGGACCGCCCACCTAGAACATATTAATTGACAATTAATCAATCAATTCACTCTCCTATAAGGTCTCCTCCTCCACAATGCCTCCTTGTGTTTTTTTTTGTCCTCATCTGAGGATGAAGCCCACCTATATTGTGCGGCCGTTATGCCTTGTTGTGACAAGGTGCAAGGCCTCAGAATGGGGATAGCCATGTGTGTCCTGGCTCCATGTCTGACCCGCTAAGCGCCTTTAGATCGGGGATTAAAACTAGCAGTTGCTGAACCTTCCTCAGTCCAGCGAGGGCCCATTCAAGCGCGACTACCTGGTGGATGCAGCCAAGCAGCTGCACATGGCGCAGGAGCGAGATGCCAACGAGGAGTATGAAGCGGCCGTCAGCCATTAAAGAAGCCGCAGTACCTGCTTGGGAAGCGCCGGTGCCGATACTTCCGGTTTGGTGGAACGCATGTGGAACGCAGGCGCAGTGCGTCTGACGTCATCTAAAGCGGCCTCTGCCCCGATCTGGCGCCAAATTTGAATGTAAAAGAGCGGTGTTGCTGAGCTTCGGTGCCTGTTGTGCCTGGCAGCCGAGCTCTAGCGTTTTAAAGGTATAGGCCTGTCCTATTGTCAGGCAAACCTTTTGATAATATGGGAACCTGGATGTTTCTGAAGTCTGCAGCATATTCTGTTTTTAATGCTCTGTTTTCTTCATTCAGATGTCCAGCGCGTCCGGCAGAGGAGAAAAAAGTTCCCGCAAAAGCAGGCACAGGATGTGTCAGTCATGCGAGCAGCCACTCCCAGATGACTTCCCTCAGGATCTCTGCATAAGGTGCCATCGGGATACCCAGGAACCCTCGCCGCCAAGGAAAAAACGGAGGTCTAGCTCACCCCTCTGCATTTCCTGTCTCCAATCCCTACCGGATAATCACGCCACTAATTTATGTGAGCAATGCTCTCACCTTGATGGTTCTTCGGATGACGAAACAAGCAAGATGGTCTCCCTCTTTAAAGCCTTCCTGAAAAAATCCAAGGCAAAGAAAAAGAGTACTAAAAGAAGACCGCGCTCCCCATCCTCATCTGAGAAATCGTCGCGCTCTGAAGGAGAAGTCTCATCCTTTTCGGATTCTCCCGTTATTGAAGATAATTTTTTATTTGACAAAGCAGATACAAATCAGCTTATTAAAGAGGTCAAGAATATTATGGAAGCCAATAAGGAAAAATGCAGTAAACATAATGAAGAGGATCTTTTTTATTTTCCTAAAAAGAAGGCGTCAGTGTTCCCTGGACACCCAGTCCTGGATGCCGTGATGTCTAAAGAATGGGAACGTCCGGTAGGAAGGATCAACCTAGGATCCAGGTTCAGAAGTGTATACAAAACAGATCCAGCAGAGTCATCCTCCTGGGCAACCCCGGCTAAAGTAGACCCGGCTGTAGCTAGATTAGCAAAAAGATCTTTTTTTCCCTCTGATGACTCAGCCCTGTTGAAGGATCCGATGGAGAAGAAGGCTGATGGTCTCCTCAAGAGACAACATACATATCTCGCCTCTCTTAATAAGGCTGCAATGGCGACTGTTCCTGTTGCTCGAGCACTTAGAGTGTGGCTCAGCCATCTGGGCAGGGACATTGAAGATGGAGTATCAAGAGAGGAACTCCTCAAGCAATTGCCTACACTCAAATCATCAGCGGAATTTCTCTGTGACTTCCCGGTTGATACGATACGATTGTGTGCCAAGAACATGGCATTGGCCAACTCGATCCGTAGATCTCTCTGGCTGAAGATCTGGTCTGGTGACGCCTCTTCGAAAAACAACCTATGCGCTCTTCCTTTTGAACCGGGGAAGTTGTTTGGATCACAGTTAGATAAACTGCTGGAAGCTAACAAAGAAGATAAAGCTTTGAACTTTCCGCAACCCAGACGCAGGGACAAAACCAGATTTTTTCGCCCCTATAGGGGACAAGATTCAGGAAGATCAAACTTCAGAGGACGTTCTGGACGGGGGAGATCTGATCGGAAAGCCTGGACCTCCTCGGAGAAGTCTAAGAGGAAGGGAGAGGACAACAGACCCCCAAAATCCGAGTTTTGACGCCAGAAGACCGAGAGTAGGAGGTCGGTTATCTCTCTTCTACGAAAGCTGGTGTCACATCACGTCAGACATCTGGGTCCTAGGGATTATAAGAAGAGGTTATCGACTAGAACTCGATTACTTGCCAAGAAACAGATTCGTACTCAGCAAGGGGGAAGATCCACAAGTCTTCCTACTGCTAAAAGAGTTCCTAGACAAAGGGGTTCTGGAGGAAGTCCCAAATACTCAGAAAAATTCAGGAGTATATTCCAGGATCTTCTGTATTCCAAAAAGAGATGGCAAAAGTCGGTTGATTATAGACCTCCGCTACCTGAATCGTTATATGAAGAAGATCCGCTTCAAAATGGAAACGATAAGATCCATCACAGCGGTTCTCAGGAGGAAGGTGTTTATGGCATCGTTAGACCTAAAGGACGCATACCTCCATGTCCCAATAAGTCAAGAGTCGAGAAAATTCTTAAGACTGGCCATCAGGAGAAATGGGGTGACACTCCACTACCAGTTCAAGGCCCTGCCATTTGGGCTATGTTCAGCCCCAAGAGTCTTTACGAAGATAGCTGTGGTACTTGCAGTAGCACTTCGCCTCCAAGGGGTCCAGATCTTCCCCTACCTGGACGACTGGCTAATTGCAGCCGAGTCGGAAGCCCTGCTACGTTTCCATTTAAAGAAAGCTATAGAACTCCTACAATCAGTGGGATTCCTAGTGAACTGGGAGAAGTCGGATATCATTCCAGCCACCTCCAAGACCTTTTTGGGCTTCACAATAGACACAAAGGCCATGAAGCTCTATCTCCCCCCTGGGAAGATAAGGACACTGAAGAGAGAAATAAAAATATTGATTTCTCTTCATTTCCCATCGGTCCGCAGAGTAATGAGGACACTCGGACATCTCACATCAGTCTCAGATGCTGTTCCCTGGGCGAATATTCACAGCAGAGATCTGCAACAAGATATGCTACAGGCTTGGCGTCGGAACGGGTTCAAGTTGGACGCAAGAATGAGGATAAGACCCTCTACTATCCAGAGTCTCAGATGGTGGTTGCGCACGAGTCATCTGACTATGGGAAAAAGATTTCAGTTCCTCACCCCAGTGATTATCACCACGGATGCTTCCGGTCAAGGATGGGGGGCTCACCTCCAGGACAAATGGGTGCAGGGTCTCTGGTCTTCCAAGGAGAAGATGGAGTCCTCAAACTACAAAGAGATGAAAGCAGTCCTGTTAGCCCTCTACCGGTTCGAAACCTACATATCAGGGAAGCCCGTGCTGATTCGGTCGGACAACCTGTCAACCGTATTTTATCTAAACAAACAAGGTGGGACAAGAAGCTCTCATCTTCTGAAGCTATGCAAGGAAATATTCAAGTGGGCGGAGTTACATCTGCTGGAATTAAAAGCGATGCATATCAGAGCTTGCTACAATACTCGAGCGGACCATCTGAGCAGGAAGACGATCAATCAAGCCGACTGGGAGCTCAACCCAATCATCTTTCACCAGATCATAGCCAGATGGGGGACACCGACCTGGGATCTGATGGCATCAGCAAGAAACAAGAAGCTGGACAGGTTCTGTTCTCTAAACAGTCACGACAACCCCACTGTAGTAGACGCATTTTCTATGAGCTGGAAACATCTGTCGGTCTACATCTTCCCGCCAGTCCCCCTTATCCCGAGAGTCCTGAGGAAAATAGTAGAGGAGAGACCTCAAGCTATAATAATCGCTCCTTTTTGGCCGAGGAGGTTGTGGTTCCCACTCCTATTCCAGCTGTCCAAAGGCCACTTCTGGAAACTTCCTCCGCGTCCGGATCTTCTGATTCAGAATGGATTGCATCACCAGAGTCTGGGCCATCTACACCTTACTGCTTGGAGGCTGAAAGAAGTAGATTAGAGGGGAAAGGCCTCTCACAGTCAGTTGTTAATACGCTGCTTTCTTCCAGAAAAGATTCTACGAATAGAAAATACGCTAAAATCTGGAGAAGATTTATGTCCTGGATGTCGGAGACTGGCCATAAAAACATTAGCGTTTCCTCCATCCTTCAGTTTCTCCAAGATGGATTCCAGAAAGGGCTAAAGCCCAATACCCTAAGGTCACATATGACCGCTATTAATTCCATGACTGAGAATAAATACCTCCATCATCCGTTGGTTCTCAGATTTTTTAAGGCGGTCAGAAGACTTAACCCTACGCATAGGAATCCGTTTCCGGTCTGGGATCTCTCCTTGGTTCTGAAGAGGCTGACCCTCTCTCCATTCGAACCCTTGGAAGAAGCTGACCTCAAGTGGCTCTCTTACAAAGCACTTTTTCTTACGGCCATCACGTCTGCAAAAAGACTGGGGGAACTACAAGCTTTATCCTCCAAGTTTCCATACTTACGTTTCCTTCCAGATGGAATATTGCTTCGCACCATGCCATTCTTCGTGCCCAAGGTTCCGTCTTCAGTAAACAGAAATAGAGAAGCGTTCCTTCCAGTATTCTGTCCCGAGCCTCTCAATGAAGAACAGAATCTTTGCCATACCTTGGATGTGAAAAGAGCTTTAGAAATTTATCTCCAAAGAACAGGAGAATTCAGAAGCAGTGAAAACCTGTTCGTCCTTTTCTCTGGTCCAAGGAAAGGACTCTCACCTTCCAAAGATACCCTGGCGAGATGGATAAAGTCCACTATTCTGGAAGCGTATTCACTTGAGGCCATACCTCCTCCATTTCCTGTCAGAGCTCACTCGACCAGAGCCACAGCCACTTCCTGGGCGGAGATGGCACAAGTTCCGATAGAAGAAATCTGCAATGCAGCATCTTGGTCTTCATCGCTCACCTTTGTGAAACACTACCGTCTGGACATCAACGCTAGGAGCTCAGCCTTTGGCACTGGCGTATTGTCGGCAGCTCTTTCTGAAACTCCCCCCCTTTGAGATCTATAAAAATCCCATTCTGTGCTGCCGGAGGACGAAATGGGAAAGGGAAAATTCTTACCGGGATTTTACTTTCCTTGAGTCCGAAGGCAGCACAAGTATACCCTCCCTAATAAATTCTCTTTTTTGGCATCCACTATTTGTCGGAGTCTATTATTTTTTAAAACACAAGGAGGCATTGTGGAGGAGGAGACCTTATAGGAGAGTGAATTGATTGATTAATTGTCAATTAATATGTTCTAGGTGGGCGGTCCTGGAAAAGATGACGACAAGGTTAACCCATTCTGTGCTGCCTTCGGACTCAAGGAAAGTAAAATCCCGGTAAGAATTTTCCCTATCTCCTGTTGTAGGGCCACACAGTCCTCACTAGACGAGACCAGAACCGTCACATCGTCCGCATAAGCACAGAACTTTATGTCCACTCTTTTACTCTGTAGGTGACATTCTAACCCCAAGAGATTTCTATTATCCTGCAACTTTCTTAAAAAAGGATCCAGACTGAAGACGTACAATAATGGGCTTAGAGGGCAGCCCTGCCTTACACCAGACATGATCCTAAAGGGTTCTGCCAAGTGACCATTAATCAGAGGCTGACTTACCGCCTCCTTATAGAGAACCTGCAGCCATTGTACGAAGCGTGCAGGAAGGCCATACTCCAACAACACCTGGTACAGGTAGTCATGATGGACTCTGTCAAAGGCCTTGCTCTGGTCTAACCCCACCACATATGCTCCTTTACTGTGCTGCCTGATGTACGTCACCGCTTCCCTCACCAGCAGCAATGAGTCCTCTATAGTCCGGCCTTTCACACCACACGTCTGGTTGGAGATGATCAAGTCATCTGCCACCGCACTCAGCCTGTGATACAAGATCTTGGCCAAGACCTTATAATCGGTGTTCAGTAAAGACAATGGACGCCAGTTTTTTAAGTCTTTTAGATTTCCTTTCTTTGCCAGGAGAACCAGAACAGATTTATACTGTGACTGCAGAAGTTTCCTGGCAGAGAGGCAATCATTATAGACCTGCACTAGGTCTGGTGCTAATATATCTCTGAACTCCTTATAGAACTCACTGGTCAGACCGTCCAGGCCCGGGCTCTTCTTGGTTTTTAAGGAGTCAATGCTCCTCTTCACCTCCTCCTCAGTTATTGGCTCGGCCAAGCCATCTACTTGCGCATGATCTAGTTTAGGGAGTTTGACACCTTTCAGGTAAGTTCTGATGCTGTCACCACTTATCTGACAGCCTTTAAACAGATTTTTGTAATAATCTCCAATAATCTTGTGGAGTTTACTCTGATCTGACTGCTCCACCCCATGCTCATCTAACAGGCTGGTCATAAGCTTCTTATTAACCCTGTTCTTACAGGCAATATAGGGGTCTGGGTTGTGGACCCCCCAATTATCGAACTGCCCCTCTGCTTTGAGAGACTTCAGGCGGTCATACTGCAGCTCTCGCATCTCCTGCTTTATCTGGCTGACGTATTTACCATCTATCTTCTCACCACTATTGATCTTACCATATAACCTGCTTAGCTGCAGCCTCAGTGCAGAATACCTCATATACTCTACATTACTATGCCTCCTCGCAGCACGTATCAGAAACTGCTTGATATCACCCTTCATACATTCCCACCACTCCGCTGTGTCCTCACACATACACTGGGTGGTCCTCCGGTCATTATAGAAGGTGGTAAAGGCCTCTCTAAACCCTGGATCTTGCAGCACCGAGCTGTTCACCTTCCAGTAGCCCCTACCACAGACCACGGCCCCGGCCAGATCCAGCGTGACACTCACCATACAATGATCAGAGAACTCTATGGGACTCGTCCTGTAGTCAGAGCTCCTCACTTCACGTTTTATATACACCCGGTCTATTCTACTGGCGTTACCGGCCTTATGGTAAGTGTAAGCTCTATTGGAGCCACACAAACCATAGGGATCCACTAAATGAGCCTGCTGGACTATATTGTTAAGGAAGTTCTCATCATATTTCAATTGCTTATGACTACTGGAACGGTCCACATTACAGGAGACACTATTAAAATCCCCGCACATTATAAACACCCTGGATGTAAAACAATATGGCTTCATCTGCTGGAACAATTCCCTCCTCTCCTTTCTAGTCTGAGGAGCATAGACATTAATGGCTCTATAATACACAGTGTCCAGTATGAAGTCCAGCATCAGACAGCGGCCCGGACAGATCTCCAGGACTCTCTCCACCTCAACTTCCATCTTATTGAAGAGAATCGCCACACCATCATTTCTCTCCAGCCCAAAGGACCAGAACGATGCTCCATGTCTCCAGTCTCTCTTGGCTGCAAACACATGAGCATTGCTCTTCAAATAAGTCTCCTGTAAGAAGAAGATGTCAGATCTCTGCTGAGACAGACGTTGGTAGATCGCCTGCCGCCTGTTCTTGGTCTTCACACTGTTCACATTTATAGAGCTGATTCTCAGCCTCATCCAGGTCACTTAGTTTTTCTTATTCTTTTTCCTCCTTCCACTACTGTGACCTTTAGAACCCCATCTTTTGGTGGACACTGAAGGGCCAGGTTCATCTTCCAGAGGGTCACCATCAGGGTTATGTGAAGAAACATAGTCCATTTCAATCTTTTCTTCTGACTCTTCTTCCCCTAGCGCACCATACTGCCCGGAGGTTATGGCCAGCACTGGCGGATCAGGGGTTTTCTTTGCTGTAGCGCTGTTCTTTCTTTTTACAGTCTGGAACCCCTCTTCATCCACAGAGGACCTCCTGAGCTTCCTGAGCCCTGCAGCTGGACCATCAGGCTTTGTAGACATAGAGGGCAGTTCTTTAGGTGGTTTGGCAACTGGTTTACTGGTCACTTTACTCTGCAGATGAGAATTCTCTTCAGTGGCTGGTACTTGTAGTGCTACAGATGGTACTTTAGTTTCCACAGCAGGATTTCTGGATATCAAAGCCTTTTCAATAGCTGGTATTTGTGGTTCAGCAGATGTTGTTACTTGTAATGGAGTAGTTTGGCTATCAGTCTCCAACTCTGCCGGTACTTGTAGTGCATCAGGAGGGTCACCACTCTCTACAGCAGGGTCACTAGTACTTTGCATTACTTCAGCAGGACGACTACCAGTTTCTGGGGTTGTATCTGCTCTTGCAGTGACATCCTCCTGACCTTCCTCCATGGCCTCTGAGAAGATCTCATCACTGCCTTTATTATGATCTGCATGCGGACAGTCCCGGAACGTATGACCAGATCCTAAACACAGGTTACAGATGACCGGACCTGTACAGTCGTCCTTTGAATGACCAAACTGTCCACAAAATGAGCACTTAATACGGGAGCAGTTGATGGCGAGGTGCCTGCCCCCACATCTGTGACACAGCCGCGGCTGACCGGGGTAGTAGCATATCCCCCTCTCTGATCCCAGGTAGAAGGAGTGTGGCAGATGTCTGGTCACACCATTACTCTGCGCTAGTTGTATCATAACGGTGTATCCGCCATTCCAGATGTCTTCCTCATCATAGATTTTTACAGGATGACTCTTCAACAGACACTGTCTGCTCAGCCAGTGCTCCAGATCTGCCAGCGCCACCACCTCAGACTGGAACAAGATGGTGGCCCTCACTACCTGAGGCTTGGACAGCTGGATCACCTGTAGATGCTCCCAGATTGACTGTTCTTTTGTGTCATTGTATATATTCCAGAATAAGTCCAGATCATACTGAAGCTTAAAGCTGATGTCATAGATCCTGCTGGAGGGGATATGGATCAGGGCGTACACCTCAGATGCCTTAAATTTCATGAAGTCCTTCAGAAGAACCTTCCCTATGTACAGTCTAGAGGGGAGGTTTTCTTCTGGACCCGTATACTTAATCCGTACAGCATTCCTCCTCTGAGGTGGCGGGTTTGCCGGCCTTGTAACATTGGAGAACAGTCTCCTGAGTTGTGGACGGTCTGCAGGAGGATCAGTGCTGGGCCTCTCCTCTACAGGCTTACTGACTCCAGATTGTCCTGCAGATCCACCTGTGTCTGCTCCAGACCGCTGTACAGCTGACATTGTGGACGGCTGAGGGTCCTGTATACTGACCTCCATGTCTGCTCCAATCTGTACAGTTGTCTCCTCTGAGAGCCGATCGAGCGGGGTCTCAATAACAGCACTGAGCGGGGTCTCAATAACAGCACTGAGCGGGGTCTCAATAACAGCACTGAGCGGGGTCTCAATCACAGCACTGAGCGGGGTCTCAATCACAGCACTGAGCGGGGTCTCAATCACAGCACTCAGCGGGGTCTCAATCACAGCACTGAGCGGGGTCTCCTCCACAGCACTGAGCGGGGTCTCCTCCACAGCACTGAGCGGGGTCTCCTCCACAGCACTGAGCGGGGTCTCCTCCACAGCACCGAGCAGGGTCTCCTCCACAGCACTGAGCGGGGTCTCCTCCACAGCACTGAGCGGGGGCTCAATCACAGCACTGAGCGGGGTCTCATCCACAGCACGGAACGGGGTCTCATCCACAGCACGGAACGGGGTCTCATCCACAGCACCGAGCGGGGTCTCCTCCACAGCACCGAGCGGGGTCTCCTCCACAGCACCGAGCGGGGTCTCCTCCACAGCACTGAGCGGGGTCTCCTCCACAGCACCGAGCGGGGTCTCCTCCACAGCACTGAGCGGGGTCTCCTCCACAGCACTGAGCGGGGTCTCATCCACAGCACTGAGCGGGGTCTCCTCCACAGCACTGAGCGGGGTCTCACCCACAATGTCCATACATGAAGCACTCTCCTGCTCACACACAGGATTGCTGTTCTCATTCACTTCACCAGAGTTACAAGCTGAGTCCACTGCAATTAACTCCTTGTTGGATGGCTCACTTTGCTCCATAGTATTCCCAGCATTTTCAGAGACTGACTGCTCAGACCCCACACATAGTGACCCTGAAAGCAGTGAACCTCCAGGCGCTGCACCCACACATCTCTGAGGGTTTCCTTGCTTCACCATATTATGCACATCACTGTAATCTTTCCTTTTTATTTCTATGATTTCCTTTATCTTCACATTCTGGGCTCTGGGCTCCCTCTTTTTCTCCATTGCCCAGCTTTCCACTTTAGGTATTGTGTTTTTACCTTTATCTAATTTGTCTTTTAATATATCCAGTTCACGTGTGCAGTCATCCAGGCATTCATACTTCATAAGCTTTTTCTTGGGATCAGCCTCTGTCTTTATCTCATCTCTTAACTTAGAAATGCGCCTTTCCAGCTTAAATAAACTTTTCTTTGTCACAGTTGTACTCAATCTAGAAGCACTACAAGTTTCAGTAGACTCACCAGCCACCATTTCCAGATCATCGCTTCCAAGATCTCCATGCTGCAGGCCGCACTCCAAGCTCTGGGCTTTCCCAGGATCATCAGCCCAGCTCCCCTCCCCTCCACCTGGGTCAGAAGCCATGCCCCCTCCCTGCAGGGAGCTCAGCACCACACGTCTATCCTCTCCTATGGACAAGAATAGAACTACTATAATACTGCTCCTATGGACAAGAATATAACTAATATAATGCTGCCTTCTATATACAAGAATATAATTACTATAATACTGCTCCTATGTACAAGAATATAACTAATATAATGCTGCCTTCTATATACAAGAATATAATTACTATAATACTGCTCCTATGTACAGGAATATAACTACTATAATACTGCTCCTATGTACAAGAATATAACTACTATAATACTGCTCCTATATACAAGAATATAACTACTATAATACTGCTCCTATGTACAAGAATATAACTTCTATAATACTGCTCCTATGTACAAGAATATAACGTCTATAATACTGCTCCTATGTACAAGAATATAACTACTATAATACTGCCTCCTATGTACAAGAATATAACTACTATAATACTGCTCCTATGTACAAGAATATAACTTCTATAATACTGCTCCTATGTACAAGAATATAACTACTATAATACTGCCCCTATGTACAGGAATATAACTACTATAATACTGCTCCCATATACAAAAAAATAACTACTATAATACTGCTCCTATGTACAAGAATATAACTACTATAATACTGCTCCTATATACAAGAATATAACTACTATAATACTGCCTCCTATGTACAAGAATATAACTACTATAATACTGCTCCTATGTACAAGAATATAACTACTATAATACTGCCTCCTATGTACAAGAATATAACTACTATAATACTGCTCCTATATACAAGAATATAACTACTATAATACTGCTCCTATGTACAAGAATATAACTTCTATAATACTGCTCCTATGTACAAGAATATAACTACTATAATACTGCCCCTATGTACAGGAATATAACTACTATAATACTGCCTCCTATGTACAAGAATATAACTACTATAATACTGCTCTTATGTACAAGAATATAACTACTATAATACTGCTCCTATGTACAAGAATATAACTACTATAATACTGCTCCTATGTACAAGAATATAACTACTATAATACTGCTCCTATATACAAGAATATAACTACTATAATACTGCTCCTATGTACAAGAATATAACTACTATAATACTGCTCCTATATACAAGAATATAACTACTATAATACTGCTCCTATATACAAGAATATAACTACTATAATACTGCCCCTATGTACAGGAATATAACTACTATAATACTGCCTCCTATGTACAAGAATATAACTACTATAATACTGCCTCCTATGTACAAGAATATAACTACTATAATACTGCTCCTATGTGCAAGAATATAACTTCTAGAATACTGCTCCTATGTACAAGAATATAACTACTATAATACTGCTCCTATGTGCAAGAATATAACTACTATAATACTGCTCCTATGTACAAGAATATAACTACTATAATACTGCTCCTATGTACAAGAATATAACTACTATAATACTGCTCCTATGTACAAGAATATAACTACTATAATACTGTTCCTATATACAAGAATATAACTACTATAATACTGCTCCTATGTACAAGAATATAACTACTATAATACTGCTCCTATGTACAAGAATATAACTACTATAATACTGTTCCTATGTACAAGAATATAACTACTATAATACTGCTCCTATGTACAAGAATATAACTACTATAATACTGCTCCTATGTACAGGAATATAACTACTATAATACTGCCCCTATGTACAAGAATATAACTACTATAATACTGCCCCTATGTACAAGAATATAACTACTATAATACTGCTCCTATGTGCAAGAATATAACTACTATAATACTGCTTCTATGTACAGGAATATAACTACTATAATACTGCTCCTATGTACAAGAATATAACTACTATAATACTGCTCCTATGTACAAGACTATAACTACTATAATACTGCTCCTATGTACAAGAATATAACTACTATAATATCGCCATTGGAAAAGAAGATATAACAGATGCTATATTACACTATGACTTCTGACTTTTTTTTCCTTATCAGATGCATTTCTGTTCTAGAATTGTTCTCTCCGTGAGTTCGGCTCTGCAGATATACTAGTCTAGCACATATCTGGATGTTGTGTTTAGAAAGCTTGGATCATGAGTGATGGCGTCATTGAGCGATGCTATCGTGCCGAGTAAACATGAAGATGCTTGACTTGTATCCAATGAGAACATTGAATTGGATAAAGATGCCTGGAAAAATAATTGCAATTTAAACTGAAGGAAACAAACAAAAAGGCGTTGTGCGGGAGTCTATTACTTTCAAATTATACAAAGTATGCAATGGTACTGAGCTGAAGATGTGACCGGCCAAAAATTATGTTTAAAAAATCTTATTTTTATGCTTTTATTTTAATTTGATGCCTGACTCAATCTCATGGAAAATCAGCCTATTTTATGGGATTGTTTTTCACAATAAAAAGGAAAATTTTGTTACAAACCAATGGAAATAATACATTTATCCCTTTATTCATCAGCGTGTAGAAAATAATTTTAATTTAATTTTGACTTTTTCAATTGGCAAAAAATAAAAAGGAGAAAAAATGAAGGGTTGTCAAGTTTTATAGAAAAAAAATCATCACTTCATTACAGACAAGGCATTTATTTTATTATTATGGGATGTTTTATTATATATGTGATGACATAGGCATTTATATATATATATATATATATATATATATATATATTTATTTTTTTTATTTTTTTTCATACCTATACTTCTAACCTATATCCTCTCTCCAGAAGGACTGTTACAGTAATTTGTCAGGTTAAGTGATATCCATTGAAACCCCAACCAGCTGATGCTCATTAATCCCAGACCCATCTGGCCTCTCCTGGTGAACCAGGGGCACTGACTTCAAGAATAATTATCTTCAAAGGGGGGACGTTTGTAAAGGTAAAGCCGTCACTCGGGCCACAGTTCAGGGCAGGATCCAGGGACCTTATATTACCGACTCCTCAGGACAATCTCTAATCATCTAATCAACATGCTGCTATAACCCGGGCATCTCCTGTATATAATTATATATGTACAGCTGGTATAAGTTATACATCTTCTTGTATATAGTGATATGGACCATGCTGCTATAACCTGGGCATCTCCTGTATATAATTATATATGTACAGCTGGTATAAGTTATACACCTTCTTGTATATAGTGATATGGAGCATGCTGGTATAACCTGGGTATCTCCTGTATATAATTATATATGTACAGCTGGTATAAGTTATACATCTTCTTGTATATAGTGATACGGACCATGCTGGTATAACCTGGGCATCTCCTGTATATAATTATATATGTACAGCTGGTATAAGTTTTACATCTTCCTGTATACAGTGATATGGACCATGCTGGTATAACCTGGGTATCTCCTGTTATTCCTGACTGTTATATGTAAGGACTTGTCTTATCTGTCTTAGTTATCTGTTTATTTTTCTTAAATCTTCATTTTCTCTTATCTTGGATGTTATTTTGGGGCTTTGAACCCAATTACTCAAGTTACAATGGTTTCAACATACAATCGTCGCCCTGGAACCAATTAATATTGTAACTTGAGGGACCAGTGTAATTATATATGTACAGCTGGTATAAGTTACACATCTTGTATATAGTGATATGGACCATGCTGGTATAACCTGGGCATCTCCTGTATATAATACATCTTCTTGTATTTAGTGATTTGGACCCTGGTGGTATAACCTGGGCATCTCCTGTATATGATTATATGTGTACAGCTGGTATAGGATAAGCATCTTCCCTTATTTTGGATTGATAAGTATAATCCTGGTTTTGTGACCCTCTTAAGAACATAATGAGGGTAACAAGGGTAATTTTGTGCAGGGGGTTTACAACTGAGAAATAATTTGACCCTATGTTATAATCCTTTTTTCCCTTAACCTTATCTTTGCAATATCTGGAATTTAATTTAGACAAGTTTGGTGACTGTCCACGAAGTAGTTCTAATGGTGGCCACATTGGTTTTCTCTGAGCTTTCCCTGGGGTGCAAAATGAACGTGAAGTGTGATTTCTCATTAATCCACTGCGGCTGCATAGAAGACGATCTCATCATGAACTAAGCAGAAGGAAGATCATTGTAAAACAAAGCAGAGTGCAGTCTGATCCTGGCTGAAATTTGCATTGGACCGTTTACCCAGGATGTGCCTCAGTACAGCTTGTTCTGGGAGATTGCGTCTGCTGGCGTTAGATTAAAAATGATTCTGTCTTTGTATAGTCACAATTAACATTACACAGTGTCCCCCTAATAATTGATCATCCATGGTGGTCATAGAGCAATGTCCTGTTTTATGCATATTAAATAATAAGCCACAGATATTATGAGCATGAGGTAACCCTTAGACTCCTAAATTACATTCTGTATTATACTTCAGAGCTGCACTCTCTATTCTGCTGGTGCAGTCACTGTGTACATACATTACTTATCCTGTACTGATCCTGAGTTACATCCTGTATTATACTCCAGAGCTGCACTCACTATTCTGCTGGTGCAGTCACTGTGCACATACATTACTTATCCTGTACTGATCCTGAGTTACATCCTGTATTATACTCCAGAGCTGCACTCACTATTCTGCTGGTGGAGTTACTGTGTACATGCATTACTTATCCTGTAATGACCCTGAGTTACATCCTGTATTATACCCCAGAGCTGCACTCACTATTCTGCTGGTGGAGGCACTGTGTACATACATTACTTATCCTGAGTTACATCCTGTATTGTACTCCAGAGCTGCACTCACTATTCTGCTGGTGGAGTCACTGTGTACATACATTACTTCTCCTGTACTGATCCTGAGTTACATCCTGTATTATACTCCAGAGCTGCATTCACTATTCTACTGGTGCAGTCACTGTGTACATACATTCCTTATCCTGTACTGATCCTTAGTTACATCCTGTATTATACTCCAGAGCTGCACTCACTATTCTGCTGGTGCAGTCACTGTGTACATACATTACTTATCCTGTACTGATCCTGAGTTACATCCTGTATTATACTCCAGAGCTGCACTCACTATTCTGCTGGTGCAGTCACTGTGTACATACATTACTTATCCTGTACTGATCCTGAGTTACATCCTGTATTATACTCCAGAGCTGCACTCACTATTCTGCTGGTGCAGTCACTGTGTTCATAATACATTACATTACTTATCCTGTACTGATCCTGAGTTACATCCTGTATTATACTCCAGAGCTGCACTCACTGTTCTGCTGGTGCAGTCACTGTGTACATACATTACATTACTTATTCTGTACTGATCCTTAGTTACATCCTGTATTATACTCCAGAGCTGCACTCACTATTCTGCTGGTGCAGTCACTGTGTACATACATTACATTACTTATTCTGTACTGATCCTTAGTTACATCCTGTATTATACTCCAGAGCTGCACTCACTTTTCATACAGATATTATTGCTTTGCACATTCCATATATTGGAATTTTTGCATCCTTGGCTGAATGTTTTCTGCACTACAGCTGAATTTACAAAGCTCCAGAGCCTGTGTTTAACGCTAACAGCTCTACTCCCTGTCTCCTTCCTAATGAACTCTCCCCAGGTCCCTCTGTCTGCAGCTGCCGTCCTCTACGTCCGCGCCAGTCCTTTTATTTTCTCTTGATGTCTCCCAGCTTTCTGTGTTCAAGCTTTCCAGCTGGATGGGTGTTTCTGCTCTGTTTACCGGTCCCGTGTTCTGCATGTTACATGCATGTTCTATATCCTGGCACATGACATGGGGTTAGAAGTGCCACAGAAACTGAGAGCTAATGTTGTAAAAAAACAAAAAAAACAGGGGACGGCGGAAGAGGGAGAAATCCATTTTGTGAATTAGAAGTTGCGCTCATGAGTGCAGGGTCACCTGAGGTGAACTTCTGCACAAATCCATGCTGCTCGCCTCACATCCAGCTTCTAAAATCGACTTGACGTTCATGGGAGAGGAGAAGGATTGCTACAGAAAATGCTGCAGTAATCAGACGCTGATACGGCAAATCGTACACCTTAACGCAACGTATGGTCAGAGGAAAGTGGATGTGATGGGAGAAGATGAATAATGAAAATAAAAGAAAACATAAAGATAATAATACGTAGTAGCAAAAACAACAACAGCAATGATGAAACATAAATAATGTGAAGTCTAATAATAACAATAACAGAAACGTAGTAAAAAATAATTATAGGATCACATAATAATAATGATGATGATGCAAGATTGAAATTTCTCGTTTTCATCTTCACCCCCAGAGTTCTGCAGTTTTTCCATCTTTATTCAAATAAAATACAATATATTATCTTCTACTAATGTAATCAGCATACAGTCAGACAGTACAATGACTAACGTTGGCCGTACACCTGAGATAAAAGTTGGACGGAATGGCTAATTTCGACTGCTCCTGTCTGCCAAAAATGTCATCAGCCAGGCGGAAAATTTCAGCCGCTGTATGTAAACTGGCATGATCATCTGAATTCACCCGATGCTTTGCCATTGTGCTCAAGGACTAGACGTCAAACTCGTGGCCCTCCAGCTGTTGCAAAACTACAACTCCCATCATGCCTGGGCATACTACAGCTATCAGGGAATGATGGGAGTTGTAGTTTTGCAACATCTGGAGGGCCATGAGTTTGACATCCATGGGTCACTAGAGAGTCAGTTTTTGTCTAAATGACTCCCTGGTCGGCCAGTTTAGTCTGGCATGTTGCCGGCGGGATCGTTCGTACGAATGGTCCCTTGGATGACTGGCCGCAATGCAGCCGATCGATGTCTGAAACGTATGGCCAGTATAAATTGAATACAATCATAACTGTAGTAATGACAATATTAATTATATAAGGGTATAAACTCCAATGTAAAGTCTAATAATGACGATATAACAATAATATAAACATAGTAATAAAATAGATCATAGGATCTGATGATGATGATGATGATGACGATGATGAAGCAAGATCTTAATAACAATATGACTAAAACTCTAATCATCACAAATGTAAAAAGAAGAATAAATAGTAACAATAGAATCATGACCAATATGTCTCCAGGGGGTATAGTCAGCCCAGTGTATTCCCCAAGTACAGTGGCGTAATTAGAGATGACTGGGTCCCACAGCAATCTTTTGGACGCCCCCCTCATTTACACCCCTTACTTCCGTGCAATCCCGGCTCCTTTGACTAGTCAAGATCCCTGTCTCAGACCAGGCCCGACAGCCACTCCATTTTCTACATGTACAAAATATATGTCATGTCACTGTATATCATGTCATTGTATAAGGGTCCATTCAGACGTCCGCAACCGTTTTGCGGTCCGCAAATTGCGGATCTGCAAAACACGGACACGTGGCCGGCAGTATACTAGAAATGCCTTTTCTTGTCCGTGGCTTCGGACAAGAATAGGACATGCTTTCAGTATCTTTTGCAGCCCCATTTTGTGGACATGTGAATGGACCCTAAGGCTACATGCACACGTTCAGGATTCATGTGCGGAGAATCCGCACTGAAATCCGCAGGTGTTCACAGGCAAATCCGTGCGGTCAATCCGCAGTAATTGGAGCGGATTTGCATGCGGATTTGCGTGCGGATTTGGTGCGGATTCGGTGCGGAATTTCCGCATGCGGATTTCACTAAGTGAATGAAGAAAATCCGGTCAGGAAAAAAAAAATTAATTGACATGTCGCGGATTTTAAAATCCGCACCGCAGGTCAAAATCCGCGCGGAAAAAATCTGCATCGTGTGCATTGAGAATTTCAAATTCTCATAGAATACAATGTACATGACCTACGGTGCGGATTTTCCGCACGCAAATCCGCACGGAAAATCCGCACGCAATCCTGATCGTGTGCAGGGGGCCTTATACTGTTGAGGCGGTCCTGACAATAAAATCTTTAAGTCCTCCTCCTGGGTGGGCCCCTTCTGAGGTCGGGCCCCAAAGCAACCACTTCCCCTACAGCTACACCCCAGCCCAAGTATTGTTTTAGGATATGTTCTGGTGCTGGGCGTCCACTTTTTTGGAGCGCACCGCGCACTCCTTAGCAGCTCAGGATATTCAAAGCTTTACATTACAGCATTGTATACACAGTAGATTTTTTAGAAGACTTAGAAGAAAATGGACCTCTCCTTTAAATAATTTGAAAGGCATGATCCTAATACATTCTACAGAGGTTAACCCTCTGTAAGGCTACTTTAACACTTGCGTTTTTCTTTTCCGGCACAGAGTTCCATCCTAGAGGTTCTATACTGGAAAAGAACTGATCAGTTTTATCCCCAGGCATTCTGATGGAGAGCAATCCGTTCAGGACGTCTTCAGTTCAGTCTTTTCGACTGTTCAGGACGGAGATAATACCGCAGCATGCTACGGTTTTATCTCCGGACAAATTTTCGGAACACTTGCCGGAATACCAGATCTGGCATTTTTTTTCCATAGGAATGTATTAGTGCCGGATCCGGCATTCAAAATACAGCAATGCTGGATCCGTATTTCCGGTCTGCGAATGTGCAGACCAAAGAATATGTGAAAAAAATAAATGCCGGATCTGTTTTTTTCCGGATGACACCGGAAAGACGGATCCGGCATTTCAATGCATTTGTAAGACGGATCAGGATCCTGATCAGTCTTACAAAGGCCATCAGCTGGCATACGTTTTGACAGATCCGGCAGCCGGATTTCACTGCCGCAAACGTGAAAGTAGCCTAAGCAAAACAAATCCCCCTCCTTCCCTCATAGTTTGTTACAATGTATCAATGCAGGTTAGGCTACTTTCACACTTGCGTTCGGTGCGGATCCGTCTGGTGTCTGCCCAGACAGATCCGCACCTATAATGCAAACACTTAGATCCGTTCAGAACGGATCCGTTTGCATTACCATGAACAAAAAAAAAATATATAAAAAATTATTATTTTTTTGTTCATGATGGTGCAAACGGATCCGTTTTGACTTTACATTGAAAGCAGTGTTCAGGTGTCCGCCTGCTGAGCGGAGGACAAACGGTGCCAGACTGAGGCATTCTGAGCGGATCCGCATCCACTCAGAATGCATTAGGGCTGGACGGATCCGTTCGGGGCCGCTTGTGAGAGCCTTCAAACGGAACTCACAAGCGGAGCCCCGAACGCAAGTGTGAAAGTAGCCTAAAAATGTATGAAACTGGAGCCTAGAATGTTTACCTCCCAGTGTTGTCTGGACTGGATACAATTGTAAACAAACTGTCAGCTAGGAGTACACAGGTTTGTATGTAAATAGAAACGTTCCAATTTACTGACAGCAAGCAGAGATCTTGAAAATGGTGAGCAATTTTAACATGCAGTATAATAGAAAGTGGCAGAGCTTGGTATTATTATAATATACTGACTACGCTCTATTGGCATAAAATCAGAACGTCCTTTTGTTTAAAAATCACAAATCCAGCTTTGCTACTTCTGAATTCGCCTCTGTCTTTTTGGATACATTTTATATATCAGGACAGGGTTAATAATAACCTAGAGACGGAGAGACACCAGCAAAGGACTCTCATTCTTGTCTGCTAACAATCACTCCTGCTTCTGGCCGGGCGATCACCCACTGGCAGTGCCCACGTCCAGGGTACACGCTCTTCCAGAGAACGCTTTGTTATCTGTTCATTAAGGAATGTGTTGGTGGGATGTGAGTCCTGGGATTGATGCTCCCAAGTGATACAACCTCGTACAGGGGCCGGGAGGTTAGAAGATGTTCAGCCACTCGAGTGATCTGATTGGCCGGAAGCCCTCTTGTGCTTTTATAACAAAAATAGAAAAATCAGAACAAAATGTTCAAGCGCAGGAGTCTTTGGACAGATGCAGTAATTATCCTGCGATGGTCAGCTTTAATCCAGGCAATGAGAGTTATTTCTGAGTCCTCCTATGTAAATCTTTTGGCCGGGGCAGGAATTTATTGGCTCCCCCCAGCTTGCCGAAAGGGCATGCCACAATCACAGGGAGCATACATCCCCAACCCAAGCTCAAATAACATTTGGATGGTCCAGGTTTCGGCTGTGGGGTCCAATGTTAATGCAAATGACAAGGATAAACAGAGCAAAAATACACCTAAAAACATTCCAAAAGGGAAAATCAAACATAAATAGATACGTTAGAAAAAGATAAATAGGAAGTTAAGTAGATATATAATAGATGTAAGATTGATGAATAGATAGATCTAAGATTTATAGACAGACAGACGGGGATAGGGATGCTCCTCATTGTCTGCACATTATGATTAGTGGAGGCTTTGTTGCTTTGCAGGATGTTTTTTTTCGTTATTAATTATCAGCCGAGACCACGCTGAGCTCGGACCGCTGTTTACAAGGGTTTTATTTTAGAATTGTTCTTTTGTTTATTACCACTGTCCGCTCTGAGGAACCAGGCGATGGTTATTGTGTCATGGTAGAAATATGATTAGACTTAAACCACCTTTCTTAATTCTTATGTTCATTGGTGTATGGCTGCTACACCCCCTGCTGCCTGCAGAATAAAATGGGGTCAGATGAAGTTTTTGCTGTATGTTGAATCACTTTGTAAAATAAACCTGTAATAGGTCTGAATTATATCCTGCTTTATACTCCAGAGCTGCAATCACTGAATACATATTACATTACTTATCCTGTACTGATCCTGAGTTACATCCTGTATTATACTCCAGAGCTGCACTCACTATTCTGCTGGTGCAGTCACTGTGTACAGACATTACTTGTCCTGTACTGATCCTGAGTTACATCCTGTATTATACTCCAGAGCTGCACTCACTATTCTGCTGGTGCAGTCACTGTGTACATACATTGCTTATCCAGTACTGATCCTGATTTACATCCTGCATTATACTCCAGAGCTGCACTCACTATTCTGCTGGTGCAGTCACTGTGTACATACATTACTTATCCTGCACTGATCCTGAGTTACATCCTGTATTATACTCCAGAGCTGCACTCACTATTCTGCTGGTGCAGTCACTGTGTACATACATTACTTATCCTGTACTGATCCTGAGTTACATCCTGTATTATACTCCAGAGCTGCACTCACAATTCTGCTGGTGGAGTCACTGTGTACATACATTACTTATCCTGTACTGATCCTGAGTTACATCCTGCATTATACTCCAGAGCTGCACTCACTATTCTGCTGGCGGAGTCACTGTGTACATACATTACTTCTCCTGTACTGATCCTGAGTTACATGCTGTATTATACTCCAGAGCTGCACTCACTATTCTGTTAGTGGAGTCACTGTGTACATATATTACATTATTATTCTGTACTGATTTGTGTATTATATGTATTATACTAAGCTTAGCGCTTAAACCTCCCAGGATAACCTGCTTGTTCAGTATCTGCAGCTTGAATTACACTATGTGATCCTCCAGGCAATTGTCGAGAGGGAAGCGTTCCTTCCCAACTATCGCCTACTCGTCAGCAGAGGAGACTGCTGCTATTACATGCCGTGATCTCCTCCACAGTATGGGTAGGAGTGATCTCTAATGCCATCGCTCGTCCCCATACAGAATCATTGTTTGCTGGCAGCAGATCGTGATTACAAATGATGAATTTTAAGCCTGGAATGAGTGTTTTCTCGTTCATCGGGTGTTCAGTGGCAGTATTACACAGGCAGATCATCGCTAACGAGCGTTACTATGAACGCTCGTTAGTGATGATCTAGCCGAGCATCGGCCATTGTGATATAAGCCTAACTCACTATAATGTCAAAATGAATAATGTAATATGTTGCTCTCTAAAAAAAAAAGTTCCTCGGACCCCAAATGGTCACCTGCTATCACCTGTTGGACCTCACGCATTTTCCTGAATTGTTCACTACCATCAAATGGACATGTCGGGGGTTCATTTGATACTGGTCCATGTATCCACTGGATATACTAAATGTTAGATCAGTGGGACTATTGGAAACTTCCACCAATGTCTACATAAGTAATAAATAATTTTTGCTGGAAATTAATTTGAGGAGCCATTCCTGCTTCCAGAGGGTTGAACGTGGCTTGTCCATTGCTTAGCAATAGGTACTTGCCACCGCCGCTTCTGTGAGAAGGTCTGTTAGATGTTCTTCTCTACCTGCATGAAGTTCTTGTTTTGGCTTTGTCATCTCCTTTCCTTCTCCCAGCTGTCACCTATTTACACTAATTGTCTCCCTTTATATTCCCTCCCATACTGCCTCACTTTGCGGTTTATACTTCTTCTTGGATTGTGTTCACTGCTGGATGCTTCTGTTTCCTTTATTTGTGTTTCCTTGCTGGCTTGATTCTAGGTGACCCTGACTCCGTCCGTATTAAGTGCAGGGAGCCGGTGGTCGTGTCCCCTCACTATTATAGGGTTTTCAGGTGTCACATAGTATGAGGTACGTGGACATGCAATCGTCTACCATAAAGACCTTTGCATGGGCATAGCAGTCAGGGAGAGCTCTAGGGGTTTTATAGGGCTCACCCATATGCTCCTTAGTTTGGGATCAAGCCAGTCGGATGTTTATTTATAAGTTCCAGCTTTCTGCAACACCATCCGTGACAGTACTACTGCCAGTAGATGACTCAGTGAATGACATTGTGAGATCTCTACTGGAACATAGGGATCTCCTAACACTGTAGAACGGCCATTGTGTACTGATGTGTGCCAACAGCACGTTTGTACCCTAGGGGGTGGGAAAGGAAGATGGTCACTGCTTCCCAACCTTGTAACTCAGAGTTCTCTGAAGTAGGTGTTTCGGAAGGGAAATGGTGAGGGGATTGATAAGGAAATTGTTTCCCTACCAGAATTGCTTTTTTGTGCTTGCACAGATTAAGTATTAAATAGAGATTATGGATAGAATTACCCTTTGGAAATCTGGAATTTCTACAAATCTCACAAAAAAATAAAAAAATAATCAAATTCGAATGTTGTTAATAAGTTCTCTTTAAAACATACATTTATAATTCTATTCCCATCATCATCCGCTCTGCTGTAGGTAATATTATTATCATCCCATTAGAGTTGACAGAACTCTTTCCCAGGTGAGTTCTATAAAAAGAACAAGCTAAAATATTATTTCAGAAATAGTACGCTGTCTCCGAACCCGTGTATATTCACGCATTCATTTATGAAGCTTCCTATGCCAGAACCTTATTTAGAAGTAACATCCTGGCCGGCTCGCCAAACTGCAGATGTGACGACAAAGCAGAGGTCTCTGGAAGAAGTTGGAACTAAGGAGGTTTCTGTAAATAGAATGAATTTGAGGCAACATAAGGTGAGTTGACATTTACATGGCAAATTAGACAATTGCATATAGAACTATTCCTTCATGTATCAAAAGTAGAAACAAAGTCCAGCTTCCAAAAAAACGTGACCGCTTTTATTCAAAAAAGTGCAGCAAAAACCGACATACATACGGTCATGAGTAAGGATCGCTACAATGTGATCAGAAACGCGTAGACACGTTTTTTGGAAGCTGGACTTTGTTTCTACTTCTGATACTTACTTCCCGCCTGGTTCCGTGCTTCCTATGTCAGTATAGCCAGGTGAGCGCAGCTGCTCCTTTCTTATATTCCTTCATATACTATCCTCAGTTTATCTCCTTTTAGGAGTTTATGTGCCGAGTAGCGGTAGGGACATTAGATTCTTGCCAAGACAATCCTGCGTCCCTCGTCATCCTTAAGGCCCCTTTTACAAGGGCGAGTATTCCGCGCGGATGCGATGCGTGAGTTGAACGCATTGCACCCGCACTGAATCCTGACCCATTCATTTCTATCTGGCTGTGCACGCGAGCGGTGATTTTCACGCATCACTTGTGCGTTGCGTGAATATCGCAGCATGCTCCTCTTTGTGCGTTTTTCACGTAACGCAGGCCCCATAGAAATGAATTGGGTTGCGTGAAAACCGCAAGCAAGTGCGGATGCGGTGCGATTTTTACGCACGGTTGCTAGGAGACGATCGGGATGGGGACCCGATCATTATTATTTTCTCTTATAACATGGTTATAAGGGGAAATAATAGCATTCTGAATACAGAATGTATAGTACAATAGCGCTGGAGGGGTTAAAATAAATAAATAAATAAATTATTTAACTCAACTTAATCCACTTGATCGCGCAGCCGGCATCTCTTCTGTCTTCTTCTCTTCTGTCACCTGTGGTGACGTCACTCCGGTCATCACATGATCCATCACCATGGTAAAAGATCATGTGACGGACCATGTGATGACCGGAGTGACGTCACCACAGGTCCTTTTCCTGCACACAGCAAAGAAGAAGACAGAAGAGAAGCCGGCTGCGCGATCAAGTGGATTAAGGTGACTTACATTTTTTTTTTTTTTAACCCCTCCAGCGCTATTGTACTATGCAGTCTGTATTCAGAATGCTATTATTTTCCCTTATAACCATGTTATAAGGGAAAATAATAATGATCGGGTCTCCATCCCGATCGTCTCCTAGCAACCGTGCGTGAAAATCGCACCGCATCCGCAGTTGCTTGTGGATGCTTGCGATTTTCACGCAACCCCATTCATTTCTATGGGGCCTGCGTTACGTGAAAAAAACGCACAAAGAGGAGCATGCTGCGATTTTCACGCAACGCACAAGTGATGCGTGAAAATCACCGCTCGTGTGCACAGCCCCATAGAAATGAATGGGTCAGGATTCAGTGCGGGTGCAATGCGTTCACCTCACGCATCGCATCCACGCGGAATACTCACCCGTGTGAAAGGGGCCTAAGGGTTCCTTTCACGAGTTTCCACTTGCAATAGGGAGCAAGTCGGATAGTACAACTATAGGAGGGAATTGTTATTTATGCCTCTTAAATAGTATTCTTATTATTTGTACCTCGTGGGACACAATCTCATTTCCAAATGTCAGATACACATATGAAAGCCAACTTTATAGGAAGGCAACAGTATTTTTTTTTTAAATGTGGAAAGAAACT
Source organism: Bufo gargarizans (assembly GCF_014858855.1). Classification (NCBI taxonomy): domain Eukaryota; kingdom Metazoa; phylum Chordata; class Amphibia; order Anura; family Bufonidae; genus Bufo; species Bufo gargarizans. The sequence goes on along the minus strand of NC_058090.1, from coordinate 16,835,492 downwards.
GGAAAACCTGGGGGAAACACAAACAACCGCAGGAATAAAAAGGCTATGTAAATGTCGCCCTGGTTAGGTTCATACACAGGACCTCAGTAGTGAGAGGCAACGAAAAGGAAAACAAACGTACAAATTCCACATCATTGTTTACATTTTTTAATACAAAACAATAAGCCTCCAAATCAAATAATAACACTGCACGTTACATGTCAAAAACTCCTTTATATATGCACAAAAATACTTTACCAACCATATTTAGTAAAGCACAAACAGTCAAAAGTCAATACTCTGAGCAAAAACATATAATACAGCTATATCTGTGTTAAGATCCACTGCAGCCCGTCTAAACCCAAAAAACATTAGTTACCTTAACCTTTCCAAATATATTTTGCCTGCAACTGAGTCTAAATGTTTGAAGAACCTAAAGGGGATGTTCACGAAGGGGGACCTTTTCTACAGACCCCAAAATGTGGCCAGACCCGCGGTGGTAATCCCACGTACCTGATCCCCATTGCTGCCCCACCAGCTCCGCAAGTCTCGGGTCTCCCTGCATCAACATCTGGATCATGTCACCGCAGTGGCCATCTCACTCTAACGCATGGGTGACATGTCACTGCTGCAGCCAGTTATTGGCTGCAGTGGTCTTGTGATCCGGCGTCGCACTGGATGTTGACACTGGGTGTCCAGATACCTGCAGAGGCAGCGATGGAGCCAGAACGCAGCAATGGGGATCCAGTAAGTAGGATTACCACTGTGGGGTCTGTAGAAAAAGGTTCCTATTCACGAACTACCCCTTTAAACGGGGTTGCCCATGACTGGCCAAAATCTAACCAAGTAGGGAAATTCCATAAAAATGGCAATTGTTGAAATAGTGATCGCTGTAGCCAAGTAAGGCTACTTTAACTTATCCGTCCTGACACACAATGTAAGTCAATGGGGAAGGATCCGTTTTCTCTGACACAATAGAAAACGGATCCGTCCCCCGTTGACTTTCAATGGTGTTCAAGACGGATCCGTCATGGCTATAGAAGACATAATACAACTGGATCTGTTCAGGACGGATGCATGCGGTTGTATTATTGTAACGGAAGCGTTTTTGCAGATCCATGACGGATCCGCAAAAAACGCTAGTGTTAAAGTAGCCTAAGTAAAAACTGGCAGGGCGGGAATGGAGTGGGGGGTTATTTTGGATTTTTACTCCCTTGGCTGGATTTCATCCTGTCTTGGACAATCCCTTTAACCCTAAAAAGTTAAAACTAACAGATAAGACTTGAAGTTTTTAAAAGTTTACCCGCAGGCTCCACAGATTCCACTAATGGTTGGATAAAGGACGCACAGCAATCTTATGTGTCAATGGACACGTCTTTGTGTTCTGTGATAATCACTGGCAAGCAAAAGAAGTACTTTGGTTGCCAAAAGATGAGATCATTGGCTCTGGAATCCTAAAAATAGATGTTTGCCCCCGGAAAGGAATTTCCTAACGTTTAGTCCTTGAAGATGGGGTGAATGCTGGACCTATTACTCACGGGCGAAATGTACTTGTGCAAGATCTCACATTTCCGGGAAAGCTATAAGATCAGTTTCCTGCATCTGGATGGAATGTAGGGATATGCCGCAGCACCGGAAATCAACACTAGGGGGCTCCACTTCTGTTTCCATTATGGGGCCTAACCGCCTTTATGTACACTCCTGTATAAAAATAGCCGTCAGTATATTCAATGGAAATAAAATAAACTTTGGTGGCACTCTATAAAGGTAGGGCACTGACCTCTGGCCACAAACATTATCTCTGCCATTTCCTAATTGAAACCAGAAAGTCTGTTTATATTTTTAAGAGCAATTAATATACAAATTCCTTCAAATCAGGGGATGGTGTTTTGAGGTAGCTGTTCCCTCCACGCTGTAGACTTGTGGTTTATACAATGCTCTACACTTCCAGGCATTCCTGTACTGCAGGCTTTTTAGAGCGTGAACCCAACCTACCAATTTCCTGTTTTTCTCCACATTATATGAAATTCTACAAAAACACAGAAGTGGCATTGGTGTAAGAGGATTTGGATGTTCTGGGATGTAGAACGCAGGGAAAAAAATATGTCTCAATTCACAATTTTACAATATTGCATGTGAACTTTCCAGTGAGGTGACAACTAACAGAAAGTTACCAACACCGCCCGGTCTTTCCAGTTTTGGATATCTGGCTCTGGGATTGTCCCTTTTATGTTCCAATACTTACTAAACACATATTAACATTCTTCCCAGAGTTTATTTTTTTATGCGTTGTTTATACAATTATAAAAATTGCTGCATCTGTGCAAGAATATAACTACTATAATACTGCTCCTATGTACAAGAATATAACTGCTATAATACTGCTCCTATGTACAAGAATATAACTACTATAATACTGCTCCTATATACAAGAATATAACTACTATAATACTGCTCCTATGTACAGGAATATAGCTACTATAATACTGCTCCTATGTACAAGAATATAACTACTATAATACTGCTCCTATGTACAATAATATCACTACTATAATACTGCTCCTATGTACAAGAATATAACTGCTATAATACTGCTCCTATGTACAGGAATATAACTACTATAATACTGCTCCTATGTACAAGAATATAACTACTATAATACTGCATCTATGTGCAAGAATATAACTACTATAATACTGCTCCTATGTACAAGAATATAACTACTATAATACTGCCTCCTATGTGCAAGAATATAACTACTATAATACTGCTCCTATGTACAGGAATATAACTACTATAATACTGCCTCCTATGTGCAAGAATATAACTACTATAATACTGCTCCTATGTACAGGAATATAACTACTATAATACTGCTCCTATGTACAAGAATATAACTACTATAATACTGATCCTATGTACAAGAATATAACTACTATAATACTGCTCCTATGTACAAGGATATAACTTCTATAAAACTGCCTCCTATGTACAAGAATATAACTACTATAATACTGCCTCCTATGTACAAGAATATAACTACTATAATACTGCTCCTATGTACAAGAATATAACTACTATAATACTGCTCCTATATACAAGAATATAACTACTATAATACTGCCTCCTATGTACAGGAATATAACTACTATAATACTGCTCCTATGTACAAGAATATAACTACTATAATACTGCTCCTATATACAAGAATATAACTACTATAATACTGCTCCTATGTACAAGGATATAACTTCTATAAAACTGCCTCCTATGTACAAGAATATAACTACTATAATACTGCCTCCTATGTACAGGAATATAACTACTATAATACTGCTCCTATGTACAAGAATATAACTACTATAATACTGCTCCTATATACAAGAATATAACTACTATAATACTGCTCCTATGTACAAGGATATAACTTCTATAAAACTGCCTCCTATGTACAAGAATATAACTACTATAATACTGCTCCTATGTACAAGGATATAACTTCTATAAAACTGCCTCCTATGTACAAGAATATAACTACTATAATACTGCTCCTATGTACAAGAATATAACTACTATAATACTGCCTCCTATGTACAAGAATATAACTACTATAATACTGCTCCTATGTACAAGAATATAACTACTATAATACTGCCTACTATGTACAAGAATATAACTACTATAATACTGCCTCCTATGTACAAGAATATAACTACTATAATACTGCTCCTATGTACAGGAATATAACGACTATAATACTGCCTCCTATGTACAAGAATATAACTACTATAATACTGCCTACTATGTACAAGAATATAACTACTATAATACTGCTACTATGTACAAGAATATAACTACTATAATACTGCTCCAATGTACAAGAATATAACTACTATAATACTGCTCCTATGTACAAGAATATAACTATTATAATACTGCCTCCTATGTACAAGAATATAACTACTATAATACTACTCCTATATACAAGAATATAACTACTATAATTAGGGGTGCACCGAAATTTCGGCGGCCGAAAATATCGGCCGAGAATGCACCTAATCTGTTTCTGCCGATATTTTTACATATCGGCCGGAAATAGCGGGGAGGAGCTGGGGGCCGGTGCGTTCACTGTGCTCCGGCCCCCAGCTCCAGTAGTTATAAAATGTTGTACAATTAATAAGCATTCTATTCATTTGGCCCCCCTCTGCAGTATTACATTCAATACAGCCACATCCTACTCACAGGGCTGTGCTGGCCGGCCGGGCAGACGAGCGGCAGCGTCACGACTGACGTCACATGCCTGCGCCGCCTCCTTCATTCAGAAAGTAGGCCGGGCACATGACGTCAGTTGTGACGCTGCCGGTCCTCTGCCCGGCCGGCCAGCATTAAGATGACAGCCCTGTGAGTAGGATGTGGCTGTATTGAATGTAATACTGCAGAGGGGGGCCAAATGAATAGAATGCTTATTAATTGTACAACATTTTATAACTACTGGAGCTGGGGGCCGGAGAACAGTGAACGCACCGGCCCCCAGCTCCTCCTCCCAGTTCCTCCCCGCTATTTTCTATTAATTGTACAATGGGGGCTGTGGATGGCACTGTTATGGGGTGGGGGTCTGTGGATGGCACTGTTATGGGGTGGTTAGGGGTCTGTGGATGGCACTGTTATGGGGTGGGTGGGGGTCTGTGGATGGCACTGTTATGGGGTGGGTGGGGGTCTGTGGATGGCACTGTTATGGGGTGGGGGGGGTCTGTGGATGGCACTGTTATGAGGTGGGGGGGTCTGTGGATGGCACTGTTATGAGGTGGGGGGGTCTGTGGATGGCACTGTTATGGGGTGGGTGGGGGTCTGTGGATGGCACTGTTATGGGGTGGGTGGGGGTCTGTGGATGGCACTGTTATGGGGTGGGTGGGGGTCTGTGGATGGCACTGTTATGAGGTGGGGGGGTCTGTGGATGGCACTGTTATGGGGTGGGGGGTCTTTTAAAAGTATTTGGGCAAAAAGGCAGTTTCGGTTTCGGTTTCGGTTTCGGTCAAGGGGTATCCTGAATTTTCGGTTTCGGTTTCGGACCAGAATTTTCATTTCGGTGCACCCCTAACTATAATACTGCTCCTATGTACAAGAATATAACTACTATACACAACCCCATTTATCTGGCAGGAGTCTCATCTTTCTTATCTAGGAATTAAGTTGCCGGCGGATTTAAACCAAACTTTCAGCTTAAATTATCAGCCCCTTTTGAGCGAGATACAGAAACAGCTCCATTCACTTAAAATTCCATATGTTTCGTGGATGGGTAGGAAGAACCTTTTGAAGGCCTTCATTATGCCTAAGCTCCTCTATGTACTGCAGATGTTGCCCATTTTTCTCCCCATGTCTTTTTTCTGTCAGGTTAGGAGATTATTTAGAACGTTCCTGTGGGGGGGGAAGTCAGCCAGATTGGCACATAGCAGGTTGATACAACGTAAGAGCACGGGGGGGTTTGGTTTGCCGGATGCATTCTTATACTACCAGGCGATTCATTTGAAAAGATGGATCCAACTACATGCCAGTAGACTCCATACTTGGGGTTGCGACTTAGAGATGGCCCAACTCTCCTCTGTCCAGAGGGCGGGCCTCTGGGGTCTCACTACTTCTAATCTCAGATCACAAGTTTTGCTTAGAGGCACTGCTTCAGTAATACAACAGTTATCCGGCAGGCTTAACCTCTTAAACAACCCCTCTCCCTCTATGCCAGCTGATCTTCTTCCCTTTGCTACAAGGCCCAATGCTAAACAGATAGCCACGACATGGCAAAAACTGAGCAAGTTTACAACTGAGGAGTTCTTAGGGGCGACTGCGGGTGACATAGCGGCTCATCACCCATTACATAGCCTTATTAAATCATGCAACTTCCTGGAGCTCATCGAGCTCAACTCGGTCTCCAAACCATTAATTGATGGTAACAGACATAAGCCTACCCAGTCATGGTTTGAGAAAATTTTAACATGCGAGTCCTTTCCGCGCAAGCTGATTTCTCTATGCTATCTGGCTTTGGTCAACCCCCGCTCCCCTGGAATGCCGCAATACCTGAGGCACTGGGCTAATGAGCTGGGAGTAGAGCTGAGTGAAACTGATATCATGAGAATACATGCACACTCTCACGGCTTCTCTAGGTGCACCAGGGTGCAAGAGCACACATATAAAGTCCTTACTCAGTGGTATTTAACTCCAAAACAACTGTTTATTAGGGGCATGAGACAGGATGACAGGTGTTGGCGATGTTTGGGAGATACAGGGACTCTATCCCACATCTTCTGGTTTTGCCCTAAAATACGGCCTTATTGGGAGGGGGTCTTGTCCTCTATCCAGAAGATAACAAAAGTCACCATTGAAGTGCCTCCTACCCTTGTGCTCCTGTGGCTCCCAACTCCTTCTTTTTCTCCCTCTAAAAGATGCTTAGTTACCCAGTTACTCCAGGCCGCGAGACTGCTTATCCCGCAGCACTGGTTGTGTACGGAGCCCCCTACTGTGGAGGCTTGGCTAAACAAGGTGGATCATATCTGCCGTATGGAAGAGCTTGCGAGCTGGGAGGACAGGAACCACAATAAATATGTCAAGCTGTGGACACCATGGTTGTTATTTAGAGATGAGGGGTCGGCTCCGCTTGGAGGCAACGATTCAGAAGCTCACTAGATGGTGTAATACTCATGCATTATTGTCAGGTAGTCAGGATCATGGCAGAACTAAAGGTACATAGTTCCTGCTCATATGTCTCGAATTTAATTTGTACTTTAACTGTATGATGTGCAATATATGTACAGGTGTCATGGAAGGATTATTGTTTTCAGTTTTCCCCTCTCTCTCCTTCCCTCTCTCCTTCCACCCCTTCCTTCCCCCCCTCCCTGACTTTCCCACCTTTCTGCCCCTCTATTTCGGTGTTATTACAATTGCTAGACATGCTACAAGACTAGTGTGCATTTAAAGGTATATAGGTAACTAGCATATTGTACTAGCTTATTGTGATGTGGTTACACTATCCATATCTGTTATGTACGTTGTAAACGATGTATGCTTCTCATCAGTCTCTGTCTATCACTGCGTGATGGTATAGTATGTCATTTTGCCATTTTTCTTAATAAAAAGAAAATTTTCAAAGAATATAACTACTATAATACTGCTCCTATATACAAGAATATAACTTCTATAATACTGCTCCTATGTACAAGAATATAACTACTATAATACTGCTCCTATGTACAAGAATATAACTACTATAATACTGCCTCCTATGTACAAGAATATAACTACTATAATACTGCTCCTATGTACAAGAATATAACTACTATAATACTGCTCCTATGTACAAGAATATAACTACTATAATACTGCTCCTATGTACAAGAATATAACTACTATAATACTGCTCCTATGTACAAGAATATAACTACTATAATACTGCTCCTATGTACAAGAAAATAACTACTATAATACTGCTCCTATGTACAAGAATATAACTACTATAATACTGCCTCCTATGTACAAGAAAATAACTACTATAATACTGCTCCTATGTACAAGAATATAACTACTATAATACTGCTCCTATGTACAGGAATATAACTACTATAATACTGCTCCTATGTACAAGAATATAACTGCTATAATACTGCTCCTATGTACAAGAAAATAACTACTATAATACTGCTCCTATGTACAAGAATATAACTACTATAATACTGCCTCCTATGTACAAGAAAATAACTACTATAATACTGCTCCTATGTACAAGAATATAACTACTATAATACTGCTCCTATGTACAAGAATATAACTACTATAATACTCCTCCTACTGTATGTACAAGAATATAACTACTATAATACTGCCTCCTATGTACAAGAATATAAATACTATAATACTGCTCCTATGTACAAGTATATAACTGCTATAATACTGCTCCTATGTACAAGTATATACTATAAGAGTCCTCCGCACTGTACTATAGCTGTGTCTGCTGCAGGCGAGTGATGCAGGATTGAATCCTCCAGCTGACTCCTAGTCTAATGTTTCTTGGTCTCCATATTTTATTCCTGGTCATGTTTTTGTAAACTTTTTAGCGATGACTATATGGCAGCATGTGGAAAGCTGTTTACAGTGATCCATCAGATGTCCCACAGGACGATTCATTCTTCTGCCTACGAATAATCCAATCTGAACAGACGCTAGATACAGGGAAAATTGTAATGGACCCAAATAAATATTTATGGAGTCAAGTGTGTAAAATTTGCCCAAGCAGCCCTCGATCAGCCAGGAACACTTGGATAACACCAAATGTAATAAATTATTCAGTTACTCTGGGGCCAGAGGAGAAGGACTTGAGAGTTCGCCTTGGAGTGGAGCATAACGTTTAGAATTCTATTCTCTAATTTTCCAAATGGTGTTTTGGCTGGCCCAGTTTTACCGACTCCTATTTCATAAACACAGGCAGCTACAGTGCTGCCCATAATTATTCATACCCCCGGCAAATTTTGACTTAAAGTTACTTTTCTTCAACCAGCAAATAATTTTTTGACGGGAAATGACATAGGTGTCTCCCAAAAGATAATAAGACGATGTACAAGAGACATTATTGTGGGGAAAAAACATATTCCAGCTTTTATTTACATTTGAGCAAAAAGTGTCCAGTCCAAAATTATTCATATCCTTCTCAAACTGTCACAGTCTGTGGGAAAATCAATAGTTCTATACCATTCCAAATAGTCAAGCTCTTCTAAAGCATCCTAATTACCCTGATTAATTGGGAACAGCTGTTTTAATCAACTCAACAGGTGAAAACCAGCAGCTCTCTGCAGTTGGTTTGTGGACGGTCACGGCTAAGACAAAACAGCTCAGTGAGGACCTGCGGCTGCGCATTGTGGCCGCTCACAAGTCAGGAATGGGCTACAAGGCCATTTCTAAAAAAAAATTTAAAGTTCCAGTGGCTACAGTGCAAAGTATTTTAAAAAATCTGAGAGGACGTGGTCAGAAGCCAAAAGTGACACCTGTGATGGCCAGGAGGATAAAGAGGTGAAAAAGAATCCAAGGATCACCACCAAGGCCATCCTGGTGAATCTGGGCTCTGCTGGTGGCCATGTCTCAAGGCAGACAATCCAACGGACACTGCACAATGCAGACCAAGGAGGACACCACTTCTTCAGATAAGGCACACAAAAGCTCGCTTGGCCTTTGCAAAAGCTCATCTGGACAAAGAAGAAGGTCTTCTGTGTTATGGTCAGATGAAACAAAAATTGAATTGTTTGGTCACAATGATGTTTCCTTCATTTGGCGTAAAAAAGGAGAAGCCTTCAACACAGAGAACACCATCCCCACTGTCAAACATGGTGGTGGGAACCTAATGCTTTGGGGGTGTTTTTCAGCCAATGGATCAGGGAACCAAATCAAAGTAAACGGCACCATGAAAAAAGAGCAATACATGAGGCTTCTCACCGACAACATCAGGCCGTCTGCAGAGAAACTTGGCAATGGGAACCAGTGGACATTTCAGCATGACAATGACCCAAAACACACAGCAAAAGTGGTGAAGAAATGGTTAGCAGACAACAACATTAACGCTTTGGAGAGGCCCAGCCATGGTCCAGACTTGAATCCAATTGAGAATCTGAGGAGGGAGGTAAAGATCAGGGTGATGGCAAGAAAACCCTCCAACCTGAAAGATTTGGAGCTCATTGCTGAAGATGAATGGGCAAAAATACCTGTGGAGACCTGGAAAAAGCTGGTCTGCAATTATAGGAAGCGTCTGATTGCTGTAATAGCCAATAAAGGCTTTTCTATTGATTATTGAGAAGGGTAGGAATAATTCTGGACTGGACACTTTTTACTCAAATGTAAATAAAAGCTGAGAAATGTTTTTTTCCCACAATAATGCCTCTTGTGCATCGTCTTATTATCTTTTGGGAGACACCGATGTCATTTCCTGTCAAAAAATTACTTGCTGGTTGAATAAAAGTAACTTTAAGTCAAAATTTGCCAGGGGTATGAATAATTATGGGCAGCACTGTACATAAAGGTGGAACCGACTTGACAATTTAAAGGGTAACTCCAATGCATATCAGTCCCCTATTACCTAGTCAGATTATCTTTGGTTTGCCAGAAAAAAAACATTCTGACCATTGTTACGAGATGCTCTGGAATATGGATGACACTCGGAAGGCAAAAAACAGACACACGGACCAAACACTGATCATTCACCGACATCTTCACAGGTGATCCACTGACTAGATGTCATCGTGGACAAGAACATGTGAAAGAGGCCTACTACTAAAGGGTTTGTCTGGAATTAGAAACATGTGGCTGTTTATTTTATCTTCAAAGAAATTCCATTGGGCTGCAATACCACACAAAACCTGAGGACAAGTGTGGCACTCTTTTTGGAAAGAGAAAACATCAATGGTTTTCCAGTCCTGTAAATTCCTTTTATTATGCTATGAACATGCTATACCAGCACTAGAGTTAGGCTTTACAACAAATAAATCCCCCCCCCCTCTACTGGTGCCCTAGGCAGCTGCCTACTCTGCCCACCCTTTGTCCCGCCTCTGCCACCAGTTGTGCACCCGCCTATTCAAAGCTTCCTGATACAGGTGAATTAATGTCACCAACAGGCAGCACATTTCAAAGGGGCTCCTCAGTTCTGTCAACGAGTTGGCAATTTATAGCGGAAAATCAGCCAAATTGGCAGGAACGGCTGTAGGCTTTGATTAGGCGTCTGCTGCTCCAGAAATAATTATCTCTGCTCATTCAATGAGGACCATGTCAGCCAAAAAAGCTCATCATGATTACCATTCTGTTACTGGCCCCTGGTTGATAACACACAAGACCGAGTCAGTGACCTGGTATGGGATACATGATGTACGAGAAAGACTATAGACGTATGCAGCTCATCTGAACAGCCATGGACACCTTACATCTGCTGATGCTAGAGCGCAAGGTGACTGTGAACTAACCTCGAAGCCTGCAGGCTTCTTATGGCTGATGCATTGCATTAAAATGTCAAAAATATTCTCAAAGGGTTTTTCCAAGGGTTTAATACTTAATGGGACTGAGCTGTCCCTAGACCACGTGACTGAGGAACGTAACGTCACTGGCTTAGAAAGAGCCTGCGGGGCTCACTGGAATACCCCGCCGTCTTCAAACAGCTGATTGGCGGGGGTGACAGGAGTAGGGTATTAAATACTCAGACAACCCCTTTAAAGGAACACTTTAGGATAAATGGATACATTGTGTTATGCCCAGTGCAGGGGGTGGGGCATGACACAAGGATTCTAGAAAAACATCAAAGACAGAAGACCCTTCAGGCAATCAACTAGGTGTAATACAATGTATTTTAATTTCTTAGAGTGTTACCTTAAATATAAAATGTTACAATTTGTTTTACTTTGTTTTAGATTGTAAGTAGACACCTTGTTTTTTTTTACTCTTAGCCATCGCTCGGCTATTTTTGGAACTCCCATAGCAGAGAATGGAGGATGGCTGCACTTCACTTCGGGGGTCCCGTTTTGGAAATAGGAGTGGGTCCCAGAGGTAGGACCTGAACCTGACATTGATGGCATATCCTAGCGATAGACCATCAATGTCTGAGATGGGAGCACCCCTTTAATGTCACTCCTATGTACTGAGGCATCTGTTCTATGAAATGGCATTTGTACAGCACAAAGGTCACTTGAACGACACTGGAAGAAAAACCATTCTAAAAAAGACTTCATCTGATACAAACAAGCTGCAACTCACCTCTCATTCAAAGTCTGCACTTACCTCTTCTAAACAGGACTACTTCACTACTCTCATATCATCTTTCTCCCGTAAACCCCAAACAACTGTGTAATACCTTTAACTCTCTACTCCGTCCTCCAGTGCCTTCTCCCACATCCCTCATCTCAGCTGAAGACTTTACCTCATATTTCAAAAATAAAATCAACTAAATCCATGGAAAGCTTCAAACTACCGCCACTACCCCCTACACAGCTGCCCAGTGCTCCCCCTACATAACCCAGTTTACCACTGTCACAGAAGAAAACCTTTCCATCTAATCTCCAAGTCACACCTCACCACCTGGGCCCTTGACCCAATCTCATCCCCAACTATACCAATATATTTATCCCTGCCCGAGCCCACCTCTTCAACCAGCGTGTCTGTCGGCCATATCTTCATTCGTCTCCTCCTGCTTCCTAAAACTCAACATGGAGAAATCTGAATTTGTTGTCTTTCCCCCATGTCACTCAGCCCCCCGACCTGACCGCTCCATTACAGTTAATAGCACAACACTTTCTCCAGCCTCGCAGGCCCGCTGCCTGGGGATAACATTGGATTCTGCCCTGTCCTTTAAGCCACACATCCAAACCCTGACCTCCATCTGCCGCTTTAAACTTAATTCTCCAAATCCAGGACCCCCTCAGCAAATCCCCATTATCACCTCCATGTCCCACTACAAATCTCCGTCTACAAATTTCTACAACCCCTTAAACCTAATAACCATTCCTCTGACCCCTGTGCCTTTAGTTCCTCTTGCAGGAGCATTATGGAACGCGCGCTCCGTCTGTAACAAACTGTCATACATCCATGAACTGTTCATCTCTCAAAACCTTTCCTTTCTGGGTCTCACAGAGACATGGCTGACACCCTCAGACACCACCTCCCCTGCTGCACTCTCTTATAGTGGATTTCAATTCACTCACACCCCCCGCCCTGGCTGCAAACATGGTGGAGGAGTTGGTCTTCTCCTATCAGACACCTGCTCCTACAGCCCAACTCCACTGCCACCCTCCATTACGCTCACCTCATTTGAAGTACACTCTGTTCGCATCTACTCTCCCTCCAACCTTCAAGTAGCTGTCATTTACCGCCCCCCAGGCCCAGCCACCATATTTCTTGACCACTTTAACACCTGGCTACTACACTTTCTTTCTGCCGACATCCCCACTATCATCATGGGTAACTTCAACATCCCTATTGACACATGCCACTCGGCCGCCTCTAAACTCCTGTCGCTCTCTTCCTCCTTCGGCTTATCACAGTGGTCTTCCGCTCCCACCCACAGAGATGGTCACACTCTGGATCTGATCTTTTCCCGCCTCTGCTCCCTATCTAACCTTTCTAATTTGCCTCTCCCCCTATCCGACCACAATCTACTCACCTTCTCTTCATTGGTCTCTTCTGCAGCTCCCCCAGTCCACACACTAGCACACCCCCGCAGGAACCTCAAACAGCTTGACTTTTGCTTGCTTTCTGACTCTCTTCTCCCACTCTCTACCATCTGTTGCCTCCAAGACCCAGAAGCTGCTACCACCCTATATAACACCCCATTAAGTACAGCTCTGGACACTGTTGCCCCCCTCACACACAACAAAATCCGGAAAATCAACAGACAACCCTGGCACACCAACCTGACCAAAAAACTCAGACAAGCTTCCAGGGCTGCTGAGCGGCGATGGAAGAAATCCCATTCTAAAGATCATTTCACCGCATACAAGCAATCCCTCCTCATATTCAAATCCTCACTCGCTGATGCAAAACAGGCTTACTTCTCATCTCTCATATCTTCCCTGTCCCACAGCCCTAAACAACTTTTTAGCACTTTTAACTCCCTTCTCTGTCCCCCAGCGCCCCCACCCTCTCCTCTCTTCTCAGCTGAGGACTTTGCCAAATATTTCAAACAAAAGATAGTCCACATCAGAGAAAGCTTTACTACACAGTCCCCACAAACCCTCTACACAACTGCTCGGTCCTCTTCTCCCAAAACCCACTTCTCTCCCATTACAGAAGGTAAACTCTCCACTCTACTCTCTAAATCTCATCTGACCACCTGTGCACTTGACCCAATCCCATCCCACCTCATCCCTAACCTCACTGCAGTGTTTATCCCAGCCCTAACTCATCTCTTCAACCTATCACTAAACTCTGGTGTCTTCCCCTCTGCTTTTAAACATGCTACCATTACACCCATCCTCAAAAAACCTTCACTTGACCCATCTTCCTTGTCCAGTTATCGCCCCATATCACTTCTTCCGTATGCCTCAAAGCTACTTGAACAACATGTCCATTCAGAACTGTCCTCCCACCTCTCCTCCTGCTCCCTCTTTGACCGCCTACAATCTGGCTTCCGACTCCACCACTCGACCGAGACTGCCCTTACCAAAGTCACCAATGACCTACTCACAGCCAAAACCAAGAAACAATACTCTGTCCTCCTTCTCCTTGACCTGTCCTCTGCCTTCGACACTGTTGACCACTCCCTTCTGTTGCAAACTCTCTCATCTCTTGGCATCACTGACCTGGCCCTCTCCTGGATCACATCATACCTCACAGACCGGACATTCAGCGTCTCCCACTCCCGCACCACCTCCTCGTCTCATTCCCTCTCTGTTGGTGTCCCGCAAGGCTCTGTCCTAGGACCCCTGCTCTTCTCTATCTACACTTTTGGCCTGGGACAGCTCATAGAGTCCTATGGCTTTCAGTATCACTCCTATGCTGATGACACACAAATCTACCTCTCTGGTCCAGACATCACCACCTTACTATCTAGAATCCCACAATGTCTATCTTCTATATCATCCTTCTTCGCCTCTCGCTTTCTTAAACTTAACATGGATAAGACAGAATTCATAATCTTTCCCCCATCTTGTTCAACCCCCCCAACAGACCTATCTATCACGATCAATGGCTGCACATTATCCCCAGTCAACAAAGCCCGCTGCCTTGGAGTGATCTTGGATTCTGCCCTTTCCTTCCGACCGCACATCCAAGCCCTTTCCACCACCTGCCGTCTCCAACTCAAAAACATCTCCCGCATCCGCGCTTTCCTTAACTTTGAATCTGCGAAAATACTTGTACATGCCCTCATTATCTCCCGCCTAGACTACTGCAACATTCTCCTCTGTGGCCTTCCATCTAGCACTCTCGCACCCCTCCAATCTATCCTCAACTCTGCTGCCCGACTAATCCACCTCTCACCCTATTATTCCTCTGCCTCTCCCCTTTGCCAATCCCTTCACTGGCTCCCCATTGCCCAACGAATTCACTTCAAAGTACTTACAAATACATACAAGGCTGTCCATAACCTGTCCCCTCCCTACATCTCTGAGCTAATTTCCCGATACACCCCCACACGCACTCTCCGATCCTCACAAGACCTTCTTCTCTCCTCTCCTCTTATTGCCTCTTCCCACAATCGACTCCAGGATTTCTCCCGTGCATCCCCCATACTCTGGAACTCGCTACCCCAACATATCAGACTCTCACCTACAGTGGAATCCTTCAAAAGAAACCTGAAAACCCACCTCTTCAGACAAGCCTACAACCAGTGACCCTGCTGCCTCTATACCGCCATGACCAACTTAACCCGCACCTACTGTGTCCTTCTCCCATACCATGTAGATTGTAAGCCCTCACGGGCAGGGCCCTCTCTCCTTCTGTACCAGTTTGTAACTCATTTTGTTTATGATTAGTGCAATTGTCTGTATTATGTATGTGCACCCCTTATCATATGTACAGCGCTATGGAATGAATGGCGCTTAAATAATAAATAATAATAATAATAATAAAAGGGCATCTCTCGTTCCTCAACCCTGAGTCAACTAAAATGCTAGTGCATGCCCTCGTCATCTCCCACCTGGACTACTGCAACTTCCTCCTGTGTGGCTTCCCATCCAGAGCTCTCGCTCCCCTCCAATCTATTCTCAACTCCGCTGCCCGGGTAATCCAGCTCTCCCCTCGTTTCCCCTCTGCCTCCCCCTCTGCCAATCTATTCACTTCCTCCCCATTGCCCAGAGAATTCAGTTTAAAATACTTACAAATATATATATGTTAGGCCGTCCACAACCTGTCCCCTCCCTACATCTCTGGCCTGCTCCCCCGATACATCTCCACACCTGATCTCAGGCCCCACAGGACGTCCTCCTCTCTTCTCCTCTCATCTGTTCTTCACACAATCGACGACAAGATTTCTCACCCGCATCCTCCATACTCTGGAACTGACTACCCAAACACATCAGACTCTCCCCCAACATCCAAACCTTCAAGAGTAACACGAAAACCACCTCTTCAGGAAAGCCTACCACCTGCAATGAGCATGCTGCCACGTGAGCAGCCTATACCCTCACCTACTGTGTTCTCCCCTTTCCTTGTAGATTGTAAGCTCTTGTGAGCAGGGTCCTCTACCCCTCTGTGCCAGTCTGTTCATAGTCTCTTGTTTATTGTATTTTTATATTATGTATTTGTAACCCCCGCTGAATTAATGTTGCTTTCAAATGAATAATAATAATGATAATAATTAGAGATGAGCGAATTTCATATTTTGACATTCGTTCACGCTTCATTTGGTGGTAAAAGCAGAATTGCGTTATGGATTCCGTTACCACGGACCATAACTCAATTCCATGACGGAATGCCTTTAGTGGAATTCCGTTATTAATTCCGTCATAATAGAAGTCTACGGGCTGCAAAACGGATCAGTCCCGTTTCTGTTAAGCAGGGGAGTCCTCTCCTGCATAACGGAAACTGGACGGATCCGTTATGCAGGCCATAGACTTCTTTTATGACGGAATGAATAATGGAATGCCTCTAAAGGCTATCCGTCATGGACTTGCATTATGTTCTGTGGTAACGGAATCCATAACGCAATTCTGCTTTTACCACCAAACGAAGCGTGAACGAATGTCAAAATATGAAATTTGCTCATCAATAATAATAATAATAATCTGTCAGCAGGTTTGTACCTATGAAACATATGAACATAGGACCAACACAGATGCCTTCAGCTGCCAAGTGCACATGTAACAGGTCAGCCGGTGTCATAGGGACAAAACTGCTGACAGATGCCCTTTAATGGGAACATGACAAATTCCCTGTAGATTAGGACAACTGTATGATATCATAGCTGAAGAAGGAAGGTTGGGAATAAGTAAGTGATACATTTATGGTCTAGAAAACAACTTGCTGCACATACCCATCCCTGCTCTAGACAAAACTGACTTTTTTTATTTTGAGGGGAGGGGAGGGGAGCCCATTGTCAGTGTGCCAAGTTTCTGCCCATTCATGTCCACTGTATGGATCTCAGATACTTGTCCCGTCAGGATAGAGGGCGACAGATCTAAACTCTGCATTCACCTGAACAGTCCGGGATAATTTGTTTTGCAATTACAGGATTTGGTTTTGGCTTAGGAAAAATGTGATTTTGATTAGGAAAATCCGGACCCGTGTTATTTTGCTTCCTCTTAAAACATTTATGTCACTTACAATCATTTAAGTCTTTAGAAATCTTAAGAAAATTATGTTTTTCATTTGCAGGCAAATTATGCAGGCCATTATTCAGGGATGAGGTTGTTTACGTTGGTTAAAGGGGTTGTTCCCTTAAAAATATTCTACATTTTTCCAACTCAGCGCCTGGATCTGAATACTTTTGTAACTGTATGTAATAAAAAAAATGTAGTATTGTCATCGAGTTGTTCAATGAAATCTATCTGTATAGCGCCACCTGCTGTTTGTTATTTTTCTAATTTCTCTGTCCACCTAACTGAGGTGGATGTACATGCACAGTTCCATCCTTCAGCTGCCACCAGATGCAGCAGACAGATTACGCCTTCTGAGGAAGCACATGCCCTCCTGAGCTGCCAACTTAAAATAAATCTAGTAGAACAGTAGAAGCAATGAATGGTGAGATCTCTGGATCCATATGAGGTCCAGGGCTGGTTCTAGCTTTGTTAGAAAGAGATTGTATATGATGCCTGATTCTCATTTTTACATTAATCATGGGATCACCTGTCGAAGTATGGAATTCATGTTAGGTATGGTATAGGGTACGTTGACGACGTTTTTTCCTTATTGAAGTCACCAGACAAAAGTCATGGCATGAGAAACCTCTTCCACCTGTCCTTGTATATCAGGCAAACTGAGCTCTAAATTTTGGATAATCTCTGCTCCTAAACTGGACAAGTGTCAAAAAGGAAAGAGCAACAGCCCCATCTAAATAGTCTTTTTTGGCAAAAGTCTGGTTCTACCAAATACAACCCCCCCCCTCTATGAACCAGAACAATCAGTAGGCAGGCTCCCAAGCCAGTATACATAATACATTTAGGTGTTTTCCTGAATGGCTGTCATGTAATATTATATTTTCCCTGTAGAGGTCACTGCATGGGATATGTCTGGTTGGTCATCTGAAAGGGGTTGTTGCCAACGAGTCAATGATTTTAAGAAGGGGGTGTCCAGGATGAGACAGCACCATAAAATGCAATGCCAATGTTCATAACTAAGGTCTAGAAGCCCCTTCATTTGTGGTTGGCTCTCCTTGGACAGACAGCACTGGTGGATGGACCAGAGCTGACCAGAGTCGATCATAACCAGAGGGACACATTGGTCAGATGAGCACTTCTATCCCTCCTTCCTTGCAATTGGTGGGGGTCATAGCACCTACATCACCGCAGCTAAAAACTGGTGACATGCCACTATGACAATATAGGATATGATAGGTAGTGGTACGCTTTAATATAATTTTAGAGATTTTTCTGTAGAAGCTTTTGGAGCAGTTACTAATGGACTACGGCCATTACTCGGAAACAACATTCCTTAGGAAAATTGTGAGGCTACCCTTGGGCGTTATGGACAGGTGGTGCCTATGTTCCTCTAGGTAGATGTTTTTCTTACTTATTTTTGGGCCATGTTCACACATGGCCACCAGATATCATAGTAAACTAGTTTATAAGGCTGAAAAAAATCCCTCCGTCCATCCAGTTCAGCCTTTTATCCTGCAAGTTGATCCAGAGGAAGGCAAAAAAAATAAAAATAAATCTTCATTTTAGGGGAAAAATTCATTAGTGACTCCAATCAGGCCATCAGAATAACTCCTTGGATCAATGACCCTTCTCCAGAAATCTAATGTGAACAAGGGTCAAAAATGCCCTTTGGCCATTTACAGAATGAGCTTTATTTTTATTTTAGACTGAACATATCCTACTCATCACATCTCATGGTGAGGCATCCTTCAGCTCTTATCTAGGGTATTCCCATGGGGTTTTTCATAGAAGCAGCTGGAGGAGCTATGTTTTACCTTGCAGTTGGAGGGAGATTTTGTGCAATGCAAAATCTGATTTCCCTGCTTTTATAAACAACTTGTTTTGCATTTTTTTAACCATTGTCATCATGTTCTCGGCTCCGTCCAAGAACCTCCATTTAAGACTTTTTTTTTTAAATTGGAGACTCCCTTCAAGTGTGCTTTCATCCTTGCCACCGACTCGCAGGGCGTCTCCGCACATCACGAATACACGACGACACACAAAGTGGAACACAGCTCGTGGCAAATCCAAACTTTTCCTCTCCTTCTTGCTGTGAGCCATAAGCTAAGGATCAACCTCTCTTTCGATTCAACCCAGTGATAATGAAAAATGCTGGATTTAGCTGCCAGTTCCATAAAGCAGCATGGGGAAACCCTGCCAGCAAATTTTAACTGATGGGCCGGAGGTCCGTGTCTCCTTTTTAAGGTATTAAAGAGTGCATTAGCGAACAAAACACAGCTGCTGTTATGATTCGCATCATCCAATAAAAAGAAGTTAATTATTAAACAAAAGTTAAAAATGAGGCTGGCGCGGCCAACTCGTGTTTTAAAAATTAAAAGTATGTCCTGAACAAACACGAGGGGCTCAGAGGGCTCTTGGACGCACAGACTCAACAACAGAAGAAAAAAGGTTGGGCTGTATTTTAATTGCGCTTAATACAGTAAAGTGGAGTAAATTTTAAAGGGACACTCCTCTATGGGCAATCTTTTTATGTGGGGGTCGTAAAAGTGACCTGGTGGACACTATGGGTATTACATAGATAAATATCACACACAGCTTTCTGCCACATTTTCGTATTTTTTTTGATTTTTTGGGGGGTCAAATATAAATATTATATTATAATATAGTGAAATATAAAGTGCACTACACACAGTTGCAAGAAAAAGTAAGTGAACCCTTTGCAATGACCTGGATTTCTGCACCGATGATTACTGCAGTCTGGTCCGACTGTATTTTAGCAACAATAAAAGAACAATACAATGTAACAAACAAAGCTAATAACACACAAAAAGTGACAACAATGATGTATTTTATTGAGCGCATGGATTAAACATCTACAGTGTGATGTGAGATGAGAGAAAGTAAGTGACCCCTTTGAAACGCCCTGGATTTCTGCTCTGGCGTCTAATGTAATGCGCCAAAATAGACAAATACAATGTAACTAAACTATTAATGCTGTGTAAACATCTACTGTGCCGAGAGAAAAATAAAAGTAATTGAACCCTTTGGAATGACCTGGATTTCTGCACTGATGATTAACGACTGTATTATGAGCGACGATAATAAACCAAGACAATGTAACCAAACTAACAAGAAACAAAAAGTTACAACGTTGATGTCTTTTATTAAGTGCATAGATTAAACATCCACAGAGAGATGAGAAAAAGTAAGTGAACCCCTTGGAATGACGTTGATTTCTGCGCTGATGATTAATACAATGCATGATGATTGTTTTGTAAGCAACAATAATAGACAACAAATACAATGTAACTAAACTAATGACACACAAAAAAGTTGCAACATTCAAGTCTTTTGCTGAGTAGACATCCACAGTGTTGAGAGAAAAATATAAGTAAGTGAACCCTTGCATTGAATAACCTGTGGGTCCTGAGGAGATTGTCTCACCTGGCCTCATTGGAGGTGCACCCCTACTGGGCATGATACTCAGAAGGTCGTCTTGGCAAAGGCGCCGCCCGATGTCCTGCAGCTCCTCTCAATACGAGATTGAATAGGATATGGGAATTAAAATGAATAAAATAATATCAAAATATATTATTAAACCCCCTAATATAAAGAAGACATCAATAAATGTCCCAGGAGGCGGCCATGTTTCCTCCCCTCCAATGTGGAGCTCTATAAAGACCAGGCAAGAGAAGCTCTGCCCCCTCAGCCGATCCTATCTGAACAGGAGCACGAGGAGCAGATGGAGCCCTGTTCTCTGTACACGTGGGTGATTGTGGGAGGTAAAAACAAAAGATGTATTTTATAATATTTTTTATTACAAGGTAACACGGTTTATAACTGATGTCCATAAAGTGAGAGAAGAGAATCCTGGGAAATGTCATCTCAGGACATTATCAGTCAGGAATAAGTGACCCAAGTCATGTATTTACTATATACAGTCAGGTCCATAAATATTGGGACATCAGCACAATTCTGACATTTCTGGCTCTATACACCACCACAATGGATTTGAAATGAAACGAACAAGATGTGCTTTACCTGCAGACTGTCAGCTTTAATTTCAGGGGATTTGCATCCAAATCAGGTGAACAGTGTAGGAATTACAACAGTTTGCATATGTGCCTCCCACTTGTTACGGGACCAAAAGTAATGGGACAGAATAATAATCATAAATCAAACTTTCACCTTTTAATACTTGGTTGCAAATCCTGAAGTCTGGAACGCATAGACATCACCAGACGCTGGGTCTCATCCCTGGTGATGCTCTGCCCGGCCTCTACTGCCACTGTCTTCAGTTCCTGCTTGTTCTTGGGGCATTTTCCCTTCAGTTTTGTCTTCAGCAGTGAAATGCTCAATCGGATTCAGGTCCGGTAATTGACTTGGCCATTGTATAACATTTCACTTCTATCCCTTAAAAAACTCTTTGGTTGCTTTTGCAGTTTGCTTTGGGTCATTGTCCATCTGCACTGTGAATCGCCGTCCAATGACCTCTGAAGCATTTGGCTGAATAGGAGCAGATAATATTGCCCGAAACCCTTCAGAATTCATCCTGCTGCTTTTGTCAGCAGTCACATCATCAATAAATACAAGAGAACCAGTTCCATTGGCAGCCATACATGCCCACGCCATGACACTACCACCACCATGCTTCACTGATGAGGTGGTATGCTTAGGATCATGAGCAGTTCCTTTCCTTCTCCATACTCTTCTCTTCCCATCGCTCTGGTACAAGTTGATCTTGGTCTCATCTGTCCATAGGATGTTGTTCCAGAACTGTGAAGGCTTTTTTAGATGTCGTTTTGCAAACTCTAATCTGGCCTTCCTGTTTTTGAGGCTCACCAATGGTTTCCATCTTGTGGTGAACCCTCTGTATTCACTCTGGTGAAGTCTTCTCTTGATTGTTGACTTTGACACACATACACCTACCTCCTGGAGAGTGTTCTTGATCTGGCCAACTGTTGTGAAGGGCGTTTTCTTCACCAGGGGAAGAATTCTTCGGTCATCCACCACAGTTGTTTTCTGTGGTCTTCCGGGTCTTTTGGTGTTGCTGAGCTCACCGCTGCGTTCCTTCTTTTTAAGAATATTCCAAACAGTTGTTTTGGCCGCGCCTAATGTTTTTGCTATCTCTCTGATGGGTTTGTTGTGTTTTTCAGCCTAATGATGGCTTCACTGATGGTGACAGCTCTTTGGATCTCGTCTTGAGAGTTGACAGCAACAGATTCCAAATGCAGATAGCAGACTGGAAATGACCTCTGGACCTTGTATCTGCTCAGTGTAATTGGGATAATGAGGGAATAACACACACCCGGCCATGGAACAGCTGAGAAGCCAAGTGTCCCATTACTTTTGGTTCCTTAACAAGTGGGAGGCACATGTGCAAACTGTTGTAATTCCTGCACCGTTCACCTGATTTGGATGTAAATCCCCTCAGATTACAGCTGACAGTCTGCAGGTAAAGCACATCTTGTTTGTTTCATTTCACATCCATTGTGGTGGTGTATAGAGCCAAACATGTTAGAATTGTGTCCATGTCCCAATATTTATGGACCTGACTGTAATTAGATCTCACAGCTGTAATTGTATCCAGTATAGACAATCCTCTGTTAAACCCACCAGCAGCGCACATTACCCCCCCCCCCCCGATACTTTGCTACAATGTATCAATGCAGGCGAAATGTATCAGTCTGTATCTTGCAGAAGGTTATCTACACTGGCTAACAAACCTTCAGCTATGAAAAGCTTTGGATCGCAACAAGGTTATGAGCCTCTGGGTGTAATTAAGGGTGCCAATATTCAATGACAGCAGGCAGAGATCTTGCAAATAGTGGAAAATTGACACCCAAATCAACATAGGAATGGACATGAAATTGGAAACATTATGAGACTGATTGCATTCGTAAGAGTGTAGCATATGTATTGTGTAAGCTAGCCTTAAAGGGGTTGTGCAAAAATGGGGGGGAAGTTTGGGCAAACCCCACCATTGGGTCAGACCTGTAAAGGGAAGCTCACTTACCTGCCTCCCGATGCTGGCTCCTCGCTCCTTCTCCGCCCAGCCTGCTATGCTCCGCCACGCTCCCTCGCTGTAAACATCCACATCCCTTGCGTCACGTGACTGTCTGTCATGACATAAGCGGAGCAGGTCACAGCCGCGGTCAGTGATTGGCTGAGGAGATGTCAAACCAGATGTTTACAGCGAGAGAGCCCAACGGAGCATCCCGGCCCGGGAAGAGAAGCGGGGAGCAGGTAAGTAAGCTTCCCTTTACCGATCCGGTCAAGGATAAAACCTCCCCCCAGTCTTGCACAATCCCTATAAAGGGCCAGGCACTCACTGTGCGAATGAGATTGACCATGGAAAATGTAAAAATAAGTTACAAAAAAAACCTCATCTAACTAGTCTAAAATGTTATAAATACTATGAAGAACATTGTGTCACCTCCTTTTATAATCGGACCCTTTAAGATATCCCCTTGGAGCCTTCATAGAAGAAGAATCGGGCCAAATTTGCTTTTCTTAGGAAGTGAGCAACACCAAAAACATTACAATTTCTAATGGTTTCCACTGAATTAAGGTCCCTGGTAAACAAGTCTGCAGTGTTTGGCTTGGCCACAAAAAGAACAAAAAACCCCCCCATTTCTGCTGTAATTCTGGGCAGAGAACTCAGAGCTTCATAAATGGATTTCCCAACTTCCCATTTTACCAGTGTATGAGCCTCGGGGTGTTGTACGTGTACCGGACGCCATGCAAAGCCTCTGCTTCCCCTCTCTGACTGTGCACCCACCATGCTGGTTTCTTCAAAGCTCGGGCTTCACATCTCGCAGCACCCTCCTGCTGCTTCAGTGTATTGTGGAAGGTCCCTTTGCCCTCACCTACTATGTAACAGGGAGCCCTATGGGCCCCTCAAGCACCAGGGCTTCTACCTTTGGACCCCTATAGCTTTGCCCCTGAGAGTAGGGCAGTTGTCACCAAGAACAGCCAAGCAGGTGTGCATGGTGGGAGTTGTAGTTTCACCATAGAGGGAGGCTGGAGGTTGCTAATCCAAACTGAAATGGATGGCGCTGAGCTGCAATGCCACTAACAACCTGCAGACGGGTGCGGCGCTGTTTTTGTAGAAAAGCAGACAGGTTTTTCTCACACTTTGCCTCCCTCTGTTCACATTAGTGTCATGGCGTCCGTCCTTATGGGACGGTGATGTATCTGCTGTACCAAAGGATGACAGATCCCATTAACTTATAAACAGGATCCATCAGGTTTTCCTTGGCTCTCAATTTTTTTAAAGGGGTTGTCTCATCTCAGACACTGAAGGCATATCGCTAGGATATGCAATCAGTGTCAGATAGGTGCAGGTTCCCAAATCTGGGCCCCCCTCAAATCTCCAGAACGGAGGCCCTGAAGCAGTGGCGTAGTGTGGGTTGGCAGCACCTGGGGCAAGCCAAGTATTGCGCCCCCCCCAAACCTGTGGCCACACCCCTTCTCACAGATAGTGTAGTAGATGTCACCTGCAGTCCTATGTAACACCACAGATAACACAGTGATAAATCTCTAAGCACATATAATGTAGTAGATTCACCTGCAGTCCTATGTAACACCACAGATAACACAGTGATAACTCTCTGAGTACAGATAATGTAGTAGATGTCACCTGCAGTCCTATGTAACACCACAGATAACACAGTGATAACTCTCTGAGTACAGATAATGTAGTAGATGGGTGTGAACACGCACAGTGTGACCTGAAGTCTGGGGCCAGGATACGGCAGTGTGGGCCAAATTCTATATCCACCCTTCCATCACTACAGAACATCCAGGGTAATACAGCGCCCCATACCTCTTACATCCAGGGTAATACCGCGCCTCATACCTCTTACATCCAGGGTAATACAGCGCCCCATTCCTCTTACATCCAGGGTAATACAGCGCCCCATACCTCTTACATCCAGGGTAATACAGCGCCCCGTACCTCTTACATCCCAGGTAATACAACGCCCCATACCTCTTACATCCCGGGTAATACAGCGCCCCATACCTCTCACATTAAGGGTAATACAGCGCCCCATACCTCTTACATCCAGGGTAATACAGCGCACATACCTCTTACATCCAGGGGAATACAGCGCACATACCTCTTACATCCAGGGTAATACAGCGCACATACCTCTTACATTCAGGGTAATACAGCGCCCCATACCTCTCACATTAAGGGTAATACAGCGCCCCGTACCTCTTACATACAGGGTAATACAGCGCCCCGTACCTCTTACATCCCGGGTAATACAGTGCACATACCTCTTACATCCCGGGTAATACAGCGCCCCATACCTCTTACATTAAGGGTAATACAGCGCCCCATACCTCTTACATCCAGGGTAATACAGCGCCCCGTACCTCTTACATACAGGGTAATACAGCGCCCCGTACCTCTTACATCCAGGGTAATACAGCGCACATACCTCTTACATCCAGGGTAATACAGCGCACATACCTCTTACATCCAGGGTAATACAGCGCCCCATACCTCTTACATCCAGGGTAATACAGCGCACATACCTCTTACATCCAGGGTAATACAGCGCTCATACCTCTTACATCCCAGGTAATACAGCGCTCATACCTCTTACATCCAGGGTAATACAGTGCCCCATACCTCTTACATACAGGGTAATACAGCGCCCCGTACCTCTTACATCCAGGGTAATACAGCGCACATACCTCTTACATACAGGGTAATACAGCTCCCCATACCTCTTACATCCAGGGTAATACAGCGCACATACCTCTTACATCCAGGGTAATACAGCGCTCATACCTCTTACATCCCAGGTAATACAGCGCTCATACCTCTTACATCCAGGGTAATACAGTGCCCCATACCTCTTACATACAGGGTAATACAGTGCCCCATACCTCTAACATCCAGGGTAATACAGTGCCCCATACCTCTTACATCCAGGGTAATACAGCGCCCCATACATCTTACATCCAGGGTAATACAGCGCACATACCTCTTACATCCAGGGTAATACAGCGCCCCATACCTCTTACATCCAGGGTAATACAGCGCACATACCTCTTACATACAGGGTAATACAGCGCCCCGTACCTCTTACATCCAGGGTAATACAGCGCCCCGTACCTCTTACATCCAGGGTTATACAGCGCCCCGTACCTCTTACATCCAGGGTTATACAGCGCCCCGTACCTCTTACATCCAGGGTTATACAGCGCCCCGTACCTCTTACATCCAGGGTAATACAGCGCCCCGTACCTCTTACATCCCGGGTAATACAGCGCTCATACTTCTTACATCCAGGGTAATACAGCGCCCCGTACCTCTTACATCCCGGGTAATACAGCGCTCATACCTCTTACATCCCGGGTAATACAGCGCACATACCTCTTACATCCAGGGTAATACAGCGCCCCATACCTCTTACATCCAGGGTAATACAGCGCCCCGTACCTCTTACATCCCGGGTAATACAGCGCTCATACCTCTTACATCCAGGATAATACAGCGCTCATACCTCTTACATCCCGGGTAATACAGCGCCCCATACCTCTTACATCCAGGGTAATACAGCGCACATACCTCTTACATACAGGGTAATACAGCGCCCCATACCTCTTACATCCAGGGTAATACAGCGCCCCGTACCTCTTACATCCAGGGTAATACAGCGCCCCGTACCTCTTACATCCAGGGTAATACAGCGCCCCGTACCTCTTACATCCCGGGTAATACAGCGCTCATACTTCTTACATCCAGGGTAATACAGCGCTCATACTTCTTACATCCAGGGTAATACAGCGCCCCGTACCTCTTACATCCCGGGTAATACAGCGCACATACCTCTTACATCCCAGGTAATACAGCGCTCATACTTCTTACATCCAGGGTAATACAGCGCCCCGTACCTCTTACATCCCGGGTAATACAGCGCTCATACCTCTTACATCCCGGGTAATACAGCGCACATACCTCTTACATCCCAGGTAATACAGCGCTCATACCTCTTACATCCAGGGTAATACAGTGCCCCATACCTCTTACACACAGGGTAATACAGCGCCCCATACCTCTTACATCCAGGGTAATACAGCGCACATACCTCTTACATACAGGGTAATACAGCGCCCCATACCTCTTACATCCAGGGTAATACAGCGCACATACCTCTTACATCCAGGGTAATACAGCGCTCATACCTCTTACATCCCAGGTAATACAGCGCTCATACCTCTTACATCCAGGGTAATACAGTGCCCCATACCTCTTACATACAGGGTAATACAGCGCCCCGTACCTCTTACATCCAGGGTAATACAGCGCACATACCTCTTACATACAGGGTAATACAGCGCCCCATACCTCTTACATCCAGGGTAATACAGCGCACATACCTCTTACATCCAGGGTAATACAGCGCTCATACCTCTTACATCCAGGGTAATACAGAGCTCATACCTCTTACATCCCAGGTAATACAGCGCTCATACCTCTTACATCCAGGGTAATACAGTGCTCCATACCTCTTACATACAGGGTAATACAGTGCCCCATACCTCTAACATCCAGGGTAATACAGTGCCCCATACCTCTTACATCCAGGGTAATACAGCGCCCCATACCTCTTACATCCAGGGTAATACAGCGCACATACCTCTTACATCCAGGGTAATACAGCGCCCCATACCTCTTACATCCAGGGTAATACAGCGCACATACCTCTTACATACAGGGTAATACAGCGCCCCATACCTCTTACATCCAGGGTAATACAGCGCCCCGTACCTCTTACATCCAGGGTAATACAGCGCCCCGTACCTCTTACATCCAGGGTAATACAGCGCCCCGTACCTCTTACATCCCGGGTAATACAGCGCTCATACTTCTTACATCCAGGGTAATACAGCGCCCCGTACCTCTTACATCCCGGGTAATACAGCGCTCATACCTCTTACATCCCGGGTAATACAGCGCACATACCTCTTACATCCAGGGTAATACAGCGCCCCGTACCTCTTACATCCCGGGTAATACAGCGCTCATACCTCTTACATACCGGGTAATACAGTGCCCCATACCTCTTACATACAGGGTAATACAGCGCCCCGTACCTCTTACATCCAGGGTAATACAAAAAAAAAATCTTAGTTTACTACTTTTCCATCATCCTCCCATCTTCTGGACAAATCATCCTACCACCCCCAATACTGTGCCGCTGTGCTCCCCAATACTATACTGCAGAAACAGATAAACCCCCTGATAATAGTAGTGCCATGCAGATAGTGCCCTTCAATAATTATTGGCACACAGTGCCCTAAAATAACTGCGCCCAGCAAATAGTGCCCCTGACACTAATAGTGTAACCATAACGTCCCCCAAAATAATTGTGGTAAGCTGATACTGTGCCAGGGTGCCCCCACAGTAATAGTGCTCCCAAAAGTCCCACCAATTGAAAAAATTCTCTGCTAGAGCACACATGGTAGTAACAGTGCTCCTACAGTGCCCCCAACATGCCCCCACTGTGCCCCAGAAGTAATAATGCTCCCATAGTGCCCATACTAGTAATCATGTTCCCCATAGACCCCCAGTAGTAATAAAGCCCATCATAATGACCCCAGTAGTAGTTATTCTTCTTATATTGTAACAGTACAAAAATGCCCCCTTTTAATGCCCCAAGTTGAGCTAATGTCCCCATAGTGCCCCCATAATGTAACAGTATAAAATGCCCCATATATAGTGCCCCAGTAGATGCCCTCAGTGTCCCCCATAATTTGCAAGTATAAAATACCCCTTCTTAGTGCCCCCCGTAGATGAGCCCATAGTACTCCTCTCCCCCCTTCCCCATAGTACCCACCATAATATGTCCCAGTATAAAATGCCCCTATACAGAGCCCCCCATATAAAATACCCCTTCTTTGTGGCCTTAGTTGATGCCCCTAATTATGTGCCAGTAAGAAGTGCCCCTATAGATGCCCCCAATAGTTTGCCAGTAAGAAGTGCCCCCATAGATGCCCCCAATGGTGTGCCAGTAAGAAGTGCCCCCATAGATGCCCCCCAATAATGTGCCAGTAACAAGTGCCCCCCACAGCGCTCCTCTCCTGTATTGTACCTATAAAAAAAAAATAAACACTTATACTTACCTCCATCAGGCTGGCAGCGATGCAATGCAGACCTCTTCTGGCCTGTGTCCCGTGCTGTGCGGCTCAGGCGGTGCGATGATGTCATCGTGCCGCCTGCATCGGCCACTGATAGGCTGCAGGCACTAGGTCTGCAGCCTATCAGAGGAATGGGGAAGGAGACGCCTCTCCCTCCCCTGCCTCAGCCCAGCTGTCTGTATCGATGTCCTGAGGACGGCGATACAGATGTCTATGGAGATGAGTGCTTCCACAATGGAAGCGCTCATCTCCCTGTGCCCTGCTGGCGCCCCCTGAAATTTTGCGTCCGGGGCAACGCCCCCCCACGCCACGCCACGTCACTGCCCTGAAGTAAACGGACAGCACGATGCTCATGCACACCCAACCTCCATTCACCGCTATGGGAGTTTTGAAAATTTGCCGAGTGAGCGTGCTTGGCTATTCTCAGAACTCCAGTTGTGATTAATGGAGAGCACGCTGCGCATGCGCAATATGCTCTCCTCCACCTTAGGGGCCCATTCTGGAGATAGGAGCGGGTCCTGGTGTTAAGACCTGCACGTATCTGACAATAATGACATATCCTAGCGATATGCTATCAATGTGTGAGATGAGCCAACCCCTTTAGAGGGCATCTGTCAGCAGTTTTGTCCCTATGACACTGGCTGACCTGTTACATGTGCACTTGGCAGCTGAAGGCATCTGTGTTGGTCCCATGTTCCTATGTGCCCGCATTGCTGAGAAATATGATGTTTTAATATATGCAAATGAGCCTCTAGGAGCAACGGGGGCGTTACCATTACACCTAGAGGCTCTGCTCTCTCTACAACTTCCACGCCCCCTGCACTTTGATTGACAGGACCAGGGAGTGTCAACGTCTTCATACCTGGTCCTGTCAATTAAAGTGCAGAGGGCACGGCAGTTGCAGAGAGAGCAGAGCCGCTAGGTGTAATGGCAACGCCCCCGTTGCTCCTAGAGGCTCATTTGCATATATTAAAACATCACTTTTCTCAGCAGTGCGGGCACATATGAACATGGGACCAACACAGATGCCTTCAGCTGCCAAGCGCACATGTAACAGGTCAGCCAGTGTCATAGAGACAAAACTGCTGACAGATGCCTTCAGCTGCCAAGCGCACATGTAACAGGTCAGCCAGTGTCATAGGTACAAAACTGCTGACAGATGCCTTTTAAAGGCAAGAATGGCGCTGTTCCTGACATGGACAAAAAAAATAAATGTAACCCTGACGAACAGCGATCTGCACTAGTGTGAACAGAACCTAACCCTGTGGATCTGAAATCTCCTGCAGCTTCCCATCACTACCGCTTATGGCAGTCAGTACTCTGCAAACAGGATACAGGGGGTCTGCAACCTGTTGCGCAACTACAACTCCCAGTATGCTCTATTCACTTCTGAGGGTGCTCCAAGAATGGGCAAGCAGGTATGCACACACTGCTGGAGTGCCCTCCCGTGGCTGAGTGATCCCAGTCAGAGCCTTCGATGCAGGAATTGCTACATGAGCGATTGTCCAGCGCCTTCTGTTGAGCGAATCTCCATGTTGCTGTCCGTCGCCTCCTGAGGATGGCTGTAGTTAGTAAGGCGGAGGACACTCGCTCCCCAGTGCCACTGACGGCTAGTTAATACAAAGGTTACTGCACAGACATTTGGACAGGGGCCACCGCAAACAACGTGTCCTCATTCCAGTTGAGCAACTGTATGCTAGGACATTTTCCGCTCAGGCCATCTAGGGACAGGGTGAACCATTGGATGGGATTAAAAGGAACTTGCATAAACACGGGTTTACGGGACTCAGCCTGTATCAGCCACAGTTTATTAACCAGCAAATGTGTTTTACCACCCATAGCGCAAATACAGTCACACCTACCTCCTGACAATGCCCGGCTGCAGGCCGACATACAGGGACTGGCACCGGCACAGCACTTATGAATAGGCATTGTTCGGATATTTGGGAAATTGTCAACATTTTAAGGCCTCGAGCTCCTGCAGTCAATGCCGTTCTATTACATCCCCAGGCAATGCCGAAAAATGGATGGGTATGGAAGGCAATGGATACGATCTGCCTGTGGAATAGAGATGTAGCAGAGCTGAATGTAACCCTTTTGGGCTGCATTGATTTTGCGTTGTCATAACATTCAGTATTATAAGACTGCAGAGGGTTCAGGGATGATTTACTGGAGGGGAAATGACTCTAAGAGCACGGCCAGGTTTATGCATGCAGTTTTCTATCTATCTAATATCTATCTCTTTATCTACATATCTATCTGTCTGTTAGGGGTTAGCCGGCACATCCCAGTGCAGGTGCACAATGCCACGGCTGGAAGCACAAAATCAAAAATTAAACACAAATAATAAAGTAAATATAATTGTGCTATACTCACTATAGAAAATGTACCAATTCTTATGCTATGTTATAAATGTGAGATTCTTGGCAAATACGTTTTGTACAAAATCATTTGAGCCTGTCCGCCACCGGCAAGGTGATCTCTTTAGGACAGGAACCTAACACTAAATACTACCTCCTCTGATGCCATACCGGCCTCCATTAAATTCATGGAATTCAGGTTCCACATGCATGCTGAGCCCACACTGTATTGTAGCTCCCCTGGTGCCAAATTGCCTCCAATAAATACAGGGAGAGCAGGACACAGCTTTATAACTGCACTAATTAATATCAGCCTATGGGATGGACGGGTTAATCAGAAGTACACGACCAATTAAGTCAGCCACACCTCACATACAGACTGCATATCCATCCATCTCATAGCTATTTATCCATTCATGCATTTATCTATCTCATATCGATGTATGTATGTCTGTCTCTATCCACTGTATAGACACAGTAGATGCATTCCTATAACACAGCCTGTCCCTGGAGCAGCAGCCTCGTAGAGGAGTAATTCTTGGCACTGAGCGTCTCCCATATTAGCTGCGGCTTCTTCCCCTGATTGTATAGTGAGTGTGGAATTTCATTCAGTACATTAGGCGGTTAGATAATCTCGCTGACTTAGTCATAGCATGACGTTTCTTCCTCATTTATGTCAATAAACAGTATGCAGCCATTGCTGGCGCTTACATAACTGAGACGGTGCGAGGGGAAGGCAGGTAAAATGCAGGAAATATACTCAGAGGTGTGCGACCAGTAATACCAGAGATGTGCACTGGTTACCAGGATTAGCCAGCATTTCCACCATAGTATAAAAAATAAATCTCTCTTTCTGCAAAAGCTGGGTGACAATCAATATGGCGGCTACTAGTGCAGTCTCCCCGCAGGTCGCTCAATGGCAAATCTGACTAGTTATGTAGTGATGCAACCGTTTCTCATTGCTGCGGGCTCATGCACACGGCCGTTGCCATTTTTGCGGTCCACAAATTGCGGATCCACCACAAAACACAGATACCGGCCATGGGTGTTCCACAATTTGCAGAACGGAACGTCCTGCCCTCTACAGAACCGTCCTATCCTTGTCCGTAGAATGAACAAGAATAGGACATTTTCTATTCTTTTGCGGAACAGACATACGGATGCTGTCCGCATCTTTTGCGGCCCCATTGAAGTGAATGGGTCCGCATCTAACCCGCAAAAAAATGCGGATCGGATGTGGACCAAAAATAAAACATTTTCATTTAGTCTCCATGCATTCTGAATAGAAACAGATCCGTTCAGGATGCATCAGGATGTCTTCCGTTTCGTCAGCTTTCCGGTTTATGACCGGACGCAAAACAGCTGCAAGCTGCCTAAAAAAACGGATCCGTCACCCACTGACTTTCAATGTATTTAGCAACGGATCCGGTTTGTTCCGTTTTGATTTCACACAACCGCATCCTAACAGAACGGATGCCTCCTGATGTGCAAAATCCGTTTAATTCTGGTTTTGAGATCCTCTGCCGGATATAATACCGAAATTCACAACGCAAGTGTGAAACAGGCCTTACTACTACTAGCAGTCCTAATGTAGGTATTTTTACTGTTAGAAGTGTTGTTGTTGTGGCCGTTATTATTATTAGCTAGTACTATTAGTTGTACTGTCATGGTTGCATGCTATTATTGTTACCAGTAGTATCTGTAGTATTATTATTACTATTATTTCCAGTAGTTGTAGATTCATTGTTGCAATTTTTATTATTACTGTCAGAACAAGCAGTGTTTCCGTACTAGTAGGTATGTCGGTCGCAGTCATAGTGCTGCTGCTAATAATTATAATGATTAATGCTGGCAGTAGCAGAAGTATTTGTACATTTAGTAGGGCACTTTCACATGGTCAGAGTATTTTTCATCAGTACTTCTAAGCCAAAACCAGGAACGGGTCCAAAACCAAAAGGCACAAATCTTTCCATTATAATTATTTTTTTGTATGTTTCAAAACCAGATGGGCTCATAAATACTGATGAAAAATACTGACCAAATACTGACCGGGTGATAGTGCCCATAGTAGCATTGTTGTTAATGTGGTAGCAGTGTTATTAGCAATTATTATTATTTTATTATTATACTATTATTATTAATAATCTGTATAGTCAGCCTCATCGCTTTAGTCTTGTATATAAGGGGGGGGGGGGATGCTGTATGTTGTGATTTATTATTATTAATCCTTATTATTGGAGAGGGTTTTTCCTTTACTGCTGTCTCTCTGCATAGAGACATTAAGGCTACGTCTACACAACGATATTTGTCGCGTGACATTTTGTTGCACTAATGTTGCGCGACAATTTTTATAATGGCAGTCTATGGTGTCGCACTGCACCATGCAACATGCTGCGACTGCGACGCAACAGTCGCAGAAAATCCATTCGAGATGGATTTTTCTGCGACTGTTGCGTCGCAGTCGCAGCATGTTGCATGTTGCAGTGCAACACCATAGACTGCCATTCTAAAATTTGTCGCGCGACATTGGTGCAACAAAATGTCGCGCTACAAATGTTGCAGTGTAGTTGTGCCCTATCTGTCGCGTGACAATAGTCGTCGTGTAGACGTAGCCTTATCCATTTATATACATGTGATTTTTTAATTCTCCTGAAAGCCATTGGAAACAGAGGCTGGTTTAGCTCCACCCTGTTGTCAGACATGTGACCTAACAGCCTCAGCTCCCACAATGCACCTGTCATCTGGGCTCCCACAATGCACTGCTGTCTGCTAAAAGGGAACAGAAAGCAAATAATCCAAATAATTTGGAGACCCCCCCCCCTCCTCCTCCCCCAGAGAAAGAGGTTTACGATTCTGCTCTATGGGTGTATAGAGAAAACTTTCCAAAATGAGCAAAAACTATGAATTTCCCTGGAGATTATATAGGTCCACAGCTTGCACATCAGTAAATATTGCACAATATGTCAGAAAATATTTATATAATTTATAAATGTTTTGCTCCCCCTTCCCAAATATTGGCAGCCCTGATACTTTCAAAAGGGGGTTGGGAAGCAATCATAAGATATGTAAAAGTGAATCCTGTACATAACAATTTTCTATCAAATATTCATACATATAAAGCAGAGGCAACACAATGAAAGCAAATGTGTCTTACAGACAAAACAACACATCTATCTGCCTCTCTCTCTCACTCTATCTAATATCTATCTATCTCATATTTATCTATCTAATATTAATAAAGATGAGAGACTGAAATATAATAGAAAAATAGATCATCTTTCTATTCTGTTTCAGTCTGTCATCTTTATTAGTAAAACTAGACCAAACTTCTGAATTTTCTTTCCTATCTCATATCTAACTATGTACCTATCATCTACCTGTCTAATACCTGTATATAATGAATACCATTACATACATTAATCTGCAGCAGATTACATCATTATTGAATAACAAGATAGGTGCAAATACATTAAACTCTAGTTCTACAGCTTGTGTTGTTTGGGAGTCTAAGTAAGTGAATAAATTATCATAATAATCACATTATTATTAATTATTAGTAGTAGCAATAATACTAGTACGAATAAGAATATTAGCAATATTCAAAATCTAGAAAATCCTTTGTATATTCATGACACTGCTGTACAGACAGGTTCTCTGCTGCACATCTAACTAAATATATATTTCATTTTAGCAAAACTGTTTGTTGAGAAAAAGCCATTTCCAGAGCAGAACATTAAGATTTATCTCTAAAAATCGCAGGACAGACACAGTTCACACTGCAGCCGCATCCCTGCTTCATCTGCATTCATTGTATTCCCGACAAATCTCTGCAGAGGAGAATTCACTGCCCGGGACCGAACTAAGCACATACTCCTTTATATGTTTTCTTTCGTTGCATCTCTTTTTTTATTTTTACATTTTATTATTTCTCAGCATTGAAAATGAATAATATGACTGATATATATATATATATCAATCAATCATGTTTCACATTATTTTAAGCTATTTACAACCAATTCTATTTCGAATGCAATGTGTTTAATTACACACACATTGTATATATATATTTTTTTCCCTATTGCAAAATTAAAAAATTAAAAAAACACAATAAATAAATTGCACATTTCCTCCAACATAACCGATATATTTAAGAAAACTTAAAAATAAATTGAACAAAATGCATAATATATAAATAATGATTAAAAATAAATGTTATTCTATCATTTTATATCCCTTGGGGTAACCCTGAATTTGATTTTGTTATTGTACACTTATATATATATATATATATACCCTGTATTTTGTATACTTTAGATGTAACTTTATGTATTCAATTTGTATACGTTGATTCGTTTAGATTTTTATGCATGGTCTATTCTAACAATTAGTGTCCATATTGGTATGTTTTTATACATATAGTGCTATGTATTTACCTGTAATCTCATGTATCTATATTTCTACAGTTACTGATGTATATAAATGTCTCCTGCACCTTGAGAACTGTGTTAAGACGAAGTGCAGGGACCTGAGAGGCTCTTTCTTGGGGCAGGAGTGAAGGAGGAGGATGGGGCTGAGAGGAGCAGGAATAGAAGGTCTTATTCTTCCTCTGCTGGAGTCTGACTGTCAGCCAGAAGCTTCTCGTTTATTTACTCAATAATACAACTATTCTCAGCCTGAAAATAGGCAAAACCTTCCAACTAAAGCAAAACCCCGGTCACACTGCCCCGGATTCTGCTCAGGGCTCAACCTCCAAAGAATTTCTAAGTGATGATTGAATGTAATTACATATTAATATTAGATTGATGGGATATGGATGGAGGTCGGGAATTATTTAATGGACGCTAGTGGAGCTTTCTATTTTATCTATCATCTATCTACCTAGCTTCTTATCTATCCATCTATCTATCCTTTTCTCTCATAGCTATCTTTCCCTAGTCCCTTTCATATCTATCTATCTATCTATCTATCTATCTATCTATCTATCTATCTATCTATCTGTCATATTTATCTACCTATCTATCTATCTCATATCTATCTATCTATCTCTCTCATATCTATTTATCTATGTAATATTTATCTAGCTCTCTATTCTATTTAGTATCTCATCTTTATTAGCAAAACTGGACCAAAATTCAGAAAATTAAAAACTTTAAAACTATTAACTACTATTAAACTACTTTACAAATTATAAAAGCAATACCAGTGTATGAAAACAACTGTGATGTAGATATATGAGATAAATATGAGAGAGATAGATTAGAGATAGATAACTATGATTCTGAACCAGACACAATGGATATATTTAAACTGTATCTTTCTCCTATACATATATACATGAGTACAATTAGCACACTTGTAATAATAATTTAGAAAATTGTTGGTTGCCCCAAGAGTATTTTCAATGTTATACATTTGCTTACAAAAGTACAAAAGTAATAGAAGTGTCCATAGGTCATGCATGGTGGCAGGTGCCCCAGATATTACAAAGCAGTTGGTATCAGGAGAACAGAATACCAGGTGTGCTACATCACATCAGCAGCACTCAGTG
Source organism: Bufo gargarizans (assembly GCF_014858855.1). NCBI lineage: Eukaryota > Metazoa > Chordata > Amphibia > Anura > Bufonidae > Bufo > Bufo gargarizans. Next base: position 16,798,182 of record NC_058090.1, on the reverse strand, counting down.
CCAACAAGACCAGGGGTACCAAGTGGCAAGAAGAAACTGTGTATCAAATGCCAATAGAAGAGGAACCAATGGAAAGGGATGCACCAGATGTAACAGCCATCTAGACACCAGTCAAAAACTGGGAGGCCAAATGCCAACAGGAGCCAATGCCAACAGCCTGAACATGAGTCTAACCACCAACTAGAAAGGACTATCAGATTTTAGCAATAACTGATGGACTAGATGTCAACCAGAACTGGTGCCCATCCACCAACTAGAAGTAGATTACTAAGATCATAACAAGAGCTGAGCAATCTGATGCCAACAAGAACTGGCACCATGCTATTAACTAGAACTGGGCCACCAGGTCAAAACAAGAGACTAGATGCCAAGAACTGAAGCATGACAGTCTAACAAGAACTGATGTCCTGCCACCAACTAGAATTGGGCCACCAGAGCATAACAAGGAGGGAGGCATTTCAACCCAGCAAAAGGGGGGCCCAGCTGTCGAGAAGCACTGGGCCACCAGATCATCAGAAGAAAGGATGCCCTAGATGCCAGTTAGAACTGATGCAGGAGACATGAGCACGAAGTGGCATCCAGGAACCAACTAGAACTGGGCCACCAGAACACAATAATAAAAGAGGGTCTAGATGCCAACAAGTTTGGGGGCTAGCCGCCAAATAAAATGGGACTAAAACAAAAGGAGACACTTAACAGCAACAAGAGCTTTGGTTTATTTACCATGTAGAACCAGGCCATGATAGTCCTAAATGGCAGTGCCAGTAGACAGTGCAGTTCCAGTTGTCATATTCCTTGAGTTCTATTCTTGAGAGTGGTTTAATGGACCGCCTGTATCAGTAGTATAATTTTTATGAAACTTGCTGTAGCAAGAATCAAACCAGGCCCCCACACAGGACAGAAGGGTTTCTGTCTAAACCCTTTTCAGTGACCCTTGGGCCATTTTCCCACTGCCTCGTTTGCTAAAAGTTGTTCCTTTAGGCCTCTTTCACACGGGCGTGAGTTTTTTTGCCCGGATAAGAGCCGGGTGCGTTGCGGGAAAATGCGCGATTTTTTCTGCGCAAGTGCAAAACATTGTCATGCGTTGCACTCGCGTGAGAAAAATCGCGCATGTTTGGTACCCAAACCCGAACTTCTTCATAGAAGTTCGGGCTTGGGATTGATGTTCTGAAGATTGTATTATTTTCCCTTATAACATGGTTATAAGGGAAAATAATAGCATTCTGAATACAGAACGCATAGTAAACCAGCGCTAGAGGGGTTAAAAAAAATAAAAAATAATTTAACTCACCCTAGTCCACTTGCTCGCGAAGCCGGCATCTCCTTGTGTCTCCGCTGCTGATGAACAGGACCTGGGATGAGCTGCTCCATTAAATACAGGTTAAGGACCTTCGATGACGTCACTCCGGTCATCACATGGTACGTCACATGATCTTTTACCATGGTGATTCACCATGGTAAAAGATCATGTGATGACCGGAGTGACGTCATCGAAGGTCCTTAACCGGTATTTAATGGAGTAGCTCACCCCAGGTCCTGTTCATCAGCAGCGGAGACACAAGGAGATGCCGGCTTCGCGAGCAAGTGGACTAAGGTGAGTTAAATTATTTTTTATTTTTTTTAACCCCTCTAGCGCTGGTTTACTATGCATTCTGTATTCAGAATGCTATTATTTTCCCTTATAACCATGTTATAAGGGAAAATAATAATGATCGGGTCTCCATCCCGATGGTCTCCTAGCAACCATGCGTGCAAATCGCACGGCATCCGTACTTGCTTGCGGATGCCATCCGATTTTCACACACCCCATTCACTTCTATGGGGCCTGCGTCACGTCAAAATCGGAAAATATAGAGCATGCTGCGATTTCAACTGAACACACAAGTGATGCGTTAAAAACATCGCTCATGTGCACAGCCCCATAGAAATGAATGGGTCAGGATTTAGTGCGGGTGCCATACGTTCGCCGCACGGATCGCACCCGCACGGAAAACTCGCCCGTGTGAAAGGGGCCTTAGAGGGTAGAGTCCTGACCAAGTTTTCATCTCCAGTAGAAAAGGAGATAATCCCAACTAAGACTGGGCCCCCTCTTGCCCTGGGCCCCATAGCAGTCGCATGGTCCGCCGCTATGGTAGTTACGCCTCTGTCTACAATTATGATAAGGCACTGCATGTTTGTTGCAAATTTGATACATATAAGGCTACTTTCACACGAGCATTTTTCTTTTCCGGCATAGAGTTCCGTCACAGGGGCTCTATACCGGAAAATAACTGATCAGTTTTATCCTCATGCATTCTGAATGGAGAGTACTCCGCTCAGGATGCATCAGGATGTCTTCAGTTCAGTCATTTTGACTCAGGTAAAAAATAAAACCGTAGCAAAACTGAAGATTCAGCCAGATTCGTCATTTTTTTCCATAGGAATGTATTAGTGCCGGATCCGGCATTCAAAATACCGGAATGCCGGATCCGTCCTTCCGGTCTGCACATGCGCAGACCGAAAAAAAAGGTGAAAAAAGTAAATGCCTGATCCGTTTTGCCGGATGACACCGGAAAGACGGATCCGGCATTTCAATGCATTTTTAAGACTGATCAGAATCCTGATCAGTCTTACTAATGCCATCAGTTGGCATACGTTTTGCCGGATCCGGCAAGCAGGTCCGGCGACGGAACTGCTTGCCGGATCACTCTGCCGAAAGTGTGAAAGTAGCCTTAGAACATATAATGGCCATTTGGCCACACCCTCTTTTTTTAATTGTTGGGGCTCTAATTACTGGACATAGAACTTTGATTAATACAAAGTGTGAACTTCCTGACATATTTTATGATGCATCAATCGATCCATGAGCCTCTACACATCCAGAGAACCCCTTAAAAATAACTTAACTTAAAAATAACTATTTTAAAAATCTGATTAATAAAACAGCAAGAGTCAAAGAAAATCATTGTGTGAACTCTTCCAAACTTTTTAGATCTATGTTCTCAGCTCAGGCTACATTCACACTAGCGGCAGCCTTCTCCGGCAGGCTTTTCCGGCGGGTGAACAGCCTGTTGGATCCATGCATGACGCTAGTGCACGCGTGCCGCCGGACATATCGTAGTTTTATTCTGGCCGCCTCTTGGCATGTTTGTCGTGCTGCCGTCGGAACTTCGTCCTGCCCCCATTATAGTCAATGGGGCTGGAGTGGACCTCTGGCGGCACGCGTGCGCTAGTGGCAGCACGGATCCGGCAGGCTGTTCACCCGCGGGAAAAGCCTACCGGAGAAGGCTGCCGCTAGTGTAAAAGTAGCCTCAGTTAGACCTAAATCTGAAGACCTAATGTCGGGGATATAAAGCAAATGCTTTATATATAAAAAAAATAGGATCAAAGGAAAAGTTTCAAAGGAAGTTGATCCTCGAGTTGGACATATAAAACACCTCAAAAAGAGATTGTTGTTAATTTAATTATGTTGTGCAATCAGTAAATAAGGCACAGACATCTATGCAAAAATATAAATGATTTATTATACAATAATTTAAAATACCATCAAAGCTTAATCAATGTGAAATTCAATAATCTGCAATGATACACAGTGATATGCAGTATCCAAAATTCGCCACTAGATGGCACCAACACAAATTCCAGCGTGTAGAGACTGTAGACAGTACCTCTCCGACAGAAGAATATAATACAATCCGTCTCGACCACAATTTTTAGATATAAAAACGTAATAATGTTAGGATAGATACGAACCCTTGCTCTGCACAAACCATGACAAATCTCGGATAATCGGGTAGGATGGTCACACAACTTATAAATTATCAAGCCTGGTATTGACTATGGAATGAAATTATTCCAATCAGAGAGTTACTTCTGAAATCAATATTTAGGTCTTTTATTCAGTAATATGCATCTTTACTGAATAGTGATAATATTGATGTAGCACTTTTAACAACTATACATCCGCCAACAGCGGGGAGTTCGCTAAATATCAGGTTGATTCATTTATATCAATGCTACACAAAATGAAGTTATACATTACCGAGAATGCAGATAATGTGCAGAGACTAAGGGAAGTCAGCTCTAAGGTACGATCTGGTCATTAGGATCTTTCTCCTGGGTTTTCTTTGTTTCTCTGTGTTTTCCTGGTTCCCCCTTGTCTTTTTCCTGTTGTTCTTTTTGTTTCCGTTCTGTTGCTATCCCTCATGTGTGTGTGGTTTATGATCACAAACTTAGCAGTTAGACACACCTTCCTAGCTTGGAGTTTTCCAATCATTATCAGCTAGGCGTGTACATCTGATAATGACGGTGATGTCAGTGTATTACCCAAAATGCATTATATATACGCGTATATATATCACAGATTTTCTGCTTCATTAATAAATACCAAACTGTAGAGGTAATTAGCACCAGCTGCTTCTAGAGAACATCCTTATCTCCTATCATAAATCCATAAGGAGACAAGAAGGCCTCTTTACAAACTGGTACATCCATGAGAAGAAATCTTATTAACAGCGTCCTTCCCATGACCCTCTCTCAGCCATCTTTAAAACACATACATATAGCAATATGGCCTCTTATAGGTCTAATCAAATCCACTATAATTATGATATTTAGATAAATGTTTTATCTACTTATGAAAAAGCACAACACTAAGTAATTTATGGCAGACTGGTTGCTAGGAGTTTACTTCTTGACAACTCCATATACAGTTTGCAGCTGTTACAATGTAATCATGTATCCACGGCAACCAAAAAGTTTAACATGACTCAACTGTTTAGACCAAAGCTATTGGACCTGTACTGATAGCAGAAAAGGAAGAAAGCAGCCTGGCAGTCATCTTCCCATCTCAGGCTGCCTTATTAATCAGATTTTTTAAGGTGAATCTGCTTATGGTAAAACTCAGAATAAGCAAAGAAGAATGAACTAAAGTAGTTAGCACTGTTGCCATGCAGCACCGGGATTGTGTCTGGATCATCCTCTATGAGTCAAGCAAGGTATATTTTCCCTGTACTGATTCTAGGTGTTTAAGCAGTTGTGTTAATAGTGACCGCAGCATCTAAAAGGTTTGGCAAAGTGTGTGACACCCCCATTCCCGCTTCCATGAATGTAGGATGGCTATGGGTTGTCATGGCAGACAAGAGACTAATAGGATGTATTACAATGTATTATATCAGTGAAAAAAATGTACTACGCGTGATCAAAAAGTCATATGTACCCCACATAAAAAGTACAGTTCATTCACAAAAAAGAAGTCATCAAATTGCTTCCTTGATGGAAATATAAAAAAGTTGTGGTTCATGGAATATAGAGAGACAAAAACAATTTCAAGTGTTTTATTGGACAAAAGTAGTAAACTATTCTGCTGGTGGAGTCACTGTGCATACATTACATTACTTATTCTGTACTGATCCTGAGTTACATCCTGTATTATACTCCAGAGCTGCACTCACTATTCTGCTGGTGCAGTCACTGTGTACATACATTACTTATTCTGTACTGATCCTGAGTTACATCCTATATTATACTCCAGAGCTGCACTCACTATTCTTGTTAAGTCACTGTGTACATTGTGAGGTTTCGCTCTGGTAGACAGGATTAGCGGATGCAGTATAGAGGCAACAACAAGTTCTTTGGATCAAACAGTTCAGTATTTTATTTACACTTTAGGCAAGTCACAAAACAAGCAGTCATAATCAAACAAAAAGTCACCTTGCAGTGTAGGTGGTAATCCGCACCATGCAGCAATTCTGCCTCAAAGAGTCATTGAGCATAGGAGCACCAACCCGTTTTCAAGCCAAACAGGTAGCAAGCCTTCATCCAGACACAAGGCCCCCAGATCCCAATACAGAGACCTCGCTTCTGAGACCAGCTGCCTATTTAAGGACAGCCAGGTGCTGCTAAGACCCAGACCAGCACTTAAAATCCGGTCTGGTATTTGATCTCACATGGCTGTAAATCAGCCCAGCAGCACACGCCGGGAGGAAAATACCTGTTTTCCCAGACCAAACCCTTCAATGTGTCACATACATATTTGTTCAACCCTGAGGGGGTGAACACACGCCAGACAGTGCAACCGGGACAGGACATCCGCGTTTCCCTGTAACCGGCCCGCCCTGTGTTTCACCGAAAACTTTCTGTAGGGAGAGAAACCATTGGGTTACCCAGGCGTTTCTGTCTTTGGCCTGGCTCATCCACTTAAGAGAGGAGTGGTCGGTCACCAGGTAGAATTTTCTACCCAATAAATAATAGCGGAGAGACTCGAGTGCCCACTTGATAGCCAGGCGCTCTCTCTCCACTATATTATACTATACCGGGTCTTGGCTGGGGTGAGCTTACGGCTGAGGAAGACATGGGATGCTCCTTCCCCGTTGACTTCCTGTGACAGTACAGCACTGAGGCCTACTTCGGAGGCATCGGTCTGTACTATAAACTCCCTTTTGAAGTCGGGCGTCACCCAAACCGGGGACCCGCACAGGGCCGACTTCAAAGCGGAAAAATCATCTTCCGCCTGATCATCCCAGCGAACCATCACTGACTTGTGTCCTTCAAAAGTCCTGTCAAGGGCGTGGCTAGAGTGGGGGACAAACCTCATGTAATAGCCCACCATTCCCAGGAATGACTTTATTTGCCTAGTGGTGACAGTTCGGGCCAATTCCGTATCGCCTTTATCTTGTTGACTTGGGGTTTGATGACTCCGCGCCCAATGACATACCGCAGGTACTTAGCCTTTTCTATCGCACATTTTTTGGGTTAGCGGTTAGGCCAGCTTTCCGAAGGGAGTCCACTACAGCCTGCACTTTGGGTAGGTGACTTTCCCAGTCGGTACTGTGGATGACAATGTCGTACAGGTAAGCCGAAGCGTACCGACGATGTGGACGACGCACAATGTCCATTAGTCGCTGAAAAGTGAAAGGGTAAGACCTTATATTGATACAGCCCCTCAGGTGTGATGAAGGCAGTTTTCTCTTTGGCAGCCTCCGTTAAAGGGCACCTGCCAGTACCCTTTCGTGAGGTCCAAAACAGAAAAATACCGGGCTTGTCCTAACCTCTAGATGAGCTCATCCACCCGGGGCATGGGATACGCATCGAACTTGGAAACCTCGTTAAGTTTTCGAAAGTCGTTACAAAACAGCAACGTCCCGTCCGGCTTGGGTATCAATACTATAGGACTGGCCCACTCACTTTTTGACTCCTCAATGACGTCTAGCTGCACCTCTTCCGAGATGGCTTGTAGCCGAGCCTCGGGTACCCGCTATGGTTTTAACCGAACTTTTGCCTGAGGCTCAGTGACAATGTCATGCTGGATTATGGAAGTGGGTCCAGGGAGGTCTGAGAACAGATCCGTGTTCCGACTAACGAACTCTCTGGCCTCCGGAGTCTGTTTAGAGGAGAGGCTGTCAGCAATTTTTACTGTGGCAGCTGCCTCTCTTGCATTAGACAGAGGGGCCGGTACCTCTTCTTCCCGGTTGCGGGCTGTCTTCTGTACAGGTTTCCCTATCTTTCCACGGTTTGAGTAAATTCACATGGTAAACCTGCTCCGGCTATCGCCACCCTGGCTGGTGTACCTTGTAGTTTACATTTCCAATTTTCTTGAGTACCTCGTAGGGCCCCTGCTACCTAGCCAGGAACTTATTGTCCACAGTCGGCACCAGAAGCAAAACCTGATCACCTGGGTTAAAGATCCGGACCCGAGCCTGCAGATTATAGACCTGACTCTGCTCGCTGAGCGGCCTCCATATGCTCCCTAACAAGAGGCAACACTGTCTCTATTCGATCTTACATCTGGGTAACGTACTCAATGACACGTTTATGTGGAGTGGGTTGTTGTTCCCACGCCTCTTTGGCCATGTCCAAGAGACCGTGAGGATGTCTGCCATATAGCAAAAACCCTTCCTGGGGTACCTCTCGCACTGCGAACATGAGATAGGGCAGAAGAAGGTCCTTCCCATCTTTAGACACTACCTTTTTCAACAAATTTTTAATGTTTGGTTAAACCATTCTACCAGACCGTCCATTTGCGGATGGTCAACAGATGTCCGTAGTTGTTTTATGTGCAGCAACTTACAGAGTTTCCTCATCACCTTGGACATAAAAGGGGTCCCCTGGTCGGTCAGAACCTCTTTAGGTAGTCCTACTCGGGAAAACATCTCCATTAACTCCTTAGCTATGAGTTTGGCCGAGGTATGTCGCAGTGGCACCGCCTCCGGGTACCAAGTGGTGTAGTCTAGAATGACTAAGATGTGTTGATGCCCTCTGGCAGACTTCGGTACTGGACCTTTGAGGTCCATAGCTACACTTCGATAATCGGGAGAAGTACTAGGGGACTACGGAAATGTGGCTGGGGGCTAGTTATCTGGCAGGTCGGGCAAGACTTACAAAACTCTTCCACTTCTTTGAATATGCTGGGCCAGTAAAACCACTGTAGAATACGATCCTGAGTTTTCTGCAGCCCTAGGTGACCCCCGAGAATGTGTTGGTGGGCTAGGTCTAACACAAGCTTGCTTTAAGCCTTGGGGACCACCAACTGTTCAATAGTCTTACCCCGCAGTTAATTTACCCAATACAACATATCCTGATGAACCACAAAACTGGGAAACACTGACTCTGCCCCAGGTTGTTGTGGTTCACCATCTACTATTAACACTATTTTCCCAGGCGCGGGATAGTGTACCAAAATTATCTGCCAATTCAGGACCCGGCGGCAAGTCCTCCATGTCTCCCACCATCACATTTAGCGGGGTTGTCTCCCCCTCTTCCACCGAAGTGGTGGTCATCCCTACCGCTGGCCCTTGGGTCCCAGGTTCCGAGGGTTCTGGTCTCCCCGGGCCACTCTGCTAGGGTTACCACTGTCTCATGAGTATCAGTCACTCTCATAGCAGGCACAGTGCCGGGAAGCCCGGGAAATCTACCGGCCACCGTGGTTAGAGACACCAGCATGGTGGGGTAGTCTTTTAAGTCTCCGTGGATGCACATCACCCTGACTTTCCGGCCAATATACTCAGTGGACAGCACCAGGGTGGGCCTTACTAGGGTCATCAGACTCCCTGAGTCCAGCAGAGCCTCCGCCGGAGTGTCTCACAATTCCACCTGGCACAAGTGATCTAGAGACTTTGGGGTACCTGTTGCACGCAGCCCCCTGGCATATAGCGACTGATGGTAGCCATAGTTAGTGTCCATGGGCTCAACCCAATGGGGACAGTCAGCCCTTACATGGCCAGGCTCCTGAAACCGCCAGCAGACTATCGGAGCCAGGTCCGCCGTGGGTACATCCCGGGTGGATTTTATCCGCTTAAATCTCCGGGCCTGGGGTGGAGATTTCCGGGGTTTGCCGACCCCCCTCCCAACAGAACTCTCCTTTAGATTTCTGGTAGCTTCATAGCGTTCCACCAGGTCCACCATCTCAAGGGCATTGCCAGGAGACACCTGACGATCCAGTGCTGGAGAGGGTATTGCAAAGCCCTTCCAGAACATATCGGCTAACAGACGATCCAGTATAGCAGTGGGACTCAGCACATCAGGCTGTAGCCATTTTTGCAAGAGGTGAAGTAAGTTATAATACTGGGGTCTTGCAGGCTCAGCCGGGTTGAACCTCCACTGATGCACCCTCTGGGCCCGGACCAACACATTCACCCCCAGTCTTGCCAGAATCTCACCCTTGACTTTTTGGTAGTCTGACGCTTGATCGTCCGGCAAGTCGAAATACACCCGCTGGGAATCGGATGCAAGGAACGGAGCGACGACCTCAGCCCACTGGTGACGGGGTAGCTTTTCCCTGATGGCCACTTTCTCGTACATCGCCAGGTAGGTAACGATGTAGTCAGCGGGGGTCATCTTAGGAATCGCGGCACGGACTACTTTCTGGGCATCGTGGACGCTCGGGGTTGCTCCTGCTGTCTGCAAAGCCATCATCTGTTGTAGCAGCAACTGGTTAGTCTCCTGCTGCTGCTTATTAGCCTCGCATTGCTGCAGGTTTGTCTCTCGCTGCTGCAGATTAACCTCCATGAGGGTCTTCACAACAGCCTCCATTTTGTCGTGGGGCACTGGTTGTAGTACAGCTGGTTTAATCTACGACATACAACAGAAACCAGAAATATCGGCATTCACGCCAGCCTAATTGTTCTTGCCCGCATCCTCCACCAATTGTGGGGTTTCGCTCTGGTAGACAGGATTAGCGGACGCAGTATAGAGGCAACAACAAGTTCTTTGGATCAAACAGTTCAGTGATTTATTCACACTTTAGGCAAGTGACAAAACAAGCAGTCATAATCAAACAAACAGTCACCTTGCGGTGTTGGTGGTAATTCACACCATGCGGCAATTCTGCCTCAAAGAGTCCTTGACCATAGCAGCACCAACCTGTTTTCATGCCAAACAGGTAGCAAGCCTTTATTCAGACACAGGCTCCCAGATCCCAACACAGAGACCTCACTTCTGAGCCCAGCTGCCTATTTAAGGACAGCCAGGTGCTGCAAAAACCCGAACCAGCACTTAAAATCCGGTCAAGTATTTGATCTCACCTGGCTGTAAATCAGCCCAGGAGCACATGCTGGGAGGAAAATACCTGTTTTCTCAGACCAAACCTCTCACTGTGTCACACCTATTACATTACTTATCCTGTACTGATCCTGAGTTACTACCTGTATTGTACTCCAGAGCTGCACTCACTATTCTGCTGGTGGAATCATCGTGTACATACATTACTTACCCTGTACTGATCCTGAGTTACATCCTGGATTATACTCCAGAGCTGCACTCACTATTCTGCTGGTGGAGTCACTGTGTACATACATTACATTGTTTATTGTGTACTTATCCTGAGTTACAGGCTGTATTATGCTCTGGAGCTGTTCACTGTTTGCACTGTCTCAGATGATTTGGATTCTGGGAAGTGTTATCTTTCCCTTGTGTATATTTGACCAATATCTGTGCAATCAGACCCATAGTTGGTGTGCATAACAAAGATATAACCAATAATTGGTCAGAAAATCTGTCAGATAATCTGTTGGTGTAATACAGCCCTACTGCTTTATGGTAACTAAGTATAATATCTGCTGAGAAGCTTGGAGACCGTTTTTGGTAACACAAAGCAGAACTGTGAATGCTGCTCTGAAGTACACTACAGATTGTTATCGGGAACCGGGTTGTCCAGGGGACCTGCAATCTGAGGCATGGTCCCTTTAAATATAATGCATCCTGTAACTTATGACTGAGCCTTCAGAGGTAGTAACATTCTGGCAGAGAGAAGACGGATTAATATTTTACTATATTGATTAATATTTTGTAAGTCTGACAGGAAGTGAGTTCTGCGCCCTTGGCATTATCGTTACCCTCTGGATGGCACAGGGTGACACTTCATTGAGTAAATGTGGGAAAGCTGCACCTGTGTACTGCTGCGTACTGGCCCTGGTGCACGTGGCGAGGGTCACATTGCGTAAAATCAGCCGCGTTTATCCGGAAATTAGGTGATGCAAGAGTGGTGCAAAGACGTCACACGCGGTGAACAGAACTGTAACAAACTGGCTGGAAAGAAGATTACAGTTTTCTGCTCCTTAGATACAATTTTGCAACATATCATGAATCTTAGGTTCTACGCTGCTCAGGCCGAGTTCACACTACAGGTATTTGGTCAGTTATTTCCATCAGTTATTGTGAGCCAAAACCAGGAGCGGGTCCGATACCCAGAACAGGAGGAGATCCTTCCATTACACCTGATCTCTGGATAGGCTTCACTACTGGCTTTGGCTCATGCACACGAATGTGTGTGGCACGCAAACAGCAGATCCGCAATATACGGGCACCTGCCGCGTCCGCTCGGGATCACGGATGCGGTCCATGCCTCCGCACCCCAAAAAATAGAACGTCAAATTTTTTTTGGGGGGGCGTTGCGGACTGAATCTTGTGGATCGCAGACCTATTCAAGTGAATGGGTCCACATCCGCAAATGGCGGTCACACGGATGGTGCCCGTGCACGTTCGTGTGCTTGAGCCCTAACTGACGGAAATCACTGACCACTAGAACATCCAATCTTCACCTGCTAGCAGTTCTGCCATTTTCCGATGTAAATGCTTATAAATCTCTCCGCGCCCCTTGCTAAGCCCAACCTGCTTTCCCCAAATGCGGTGTAAAATTGAAAAAATAAATAAATAAATAAAAAAAATGCAAACTTAGGGCTCTTTCACACCTGCGTTCTTTTCTTCCGGCATAGAGTTCCGTCGTCGGGGCTCTATGCCGGAAGAATCCTGATCAGTTTTATCCTAATGCATTCTGAATGGAGAGAAATCCGTTCAGGATGCATCAGGACGTCTTCAGTTCCGGAACGGAACGTTTTTTTGGCCGGAGAAAATACCGCAGCATGCTGCGCTTTTTGCTCCGGCCAAAAATCCTGAACACTTGCCGCAAGGCCGGATCCGGAATTAATGCCCATTGAAAGGCATTGATCCGTATCCGGCCTTAAGCTAAACGTCGTTTCGGCGCATTGCCGGATCCGACGTTTAGCTTTTTATGAATGGTTGCCATGGCTGCCGGGACGCTAAAGTCCTGTTTGCCATGGTAAAGTGTAGCGGGGAGCGGGGGAGCGGTATACTTACCGTCCGTGCGGCTCCCGGGGCGCTCCAGAGTGACGTCAGGGCGCCCCAAGCGCATGGATGACGTGATCGCATGGCACGTCATCCATGCGCATGGGGCGCTCTGACGTCATTCTGGAGCGCCCCGGGAGCCGCACGAACGGTAAGTATGCCGCTCCCCGCTCCTACTATGGCAACCAGGACTTTAATAGCGTCCTGGGTGCCATAGTAACACTGAACGCATTTTGAAGACGGATCCGTCTTCAAATGCTTTCAGCACACTTGCGTTTTTCCGGATCCGGCGTGTAATTCCGGCAAATGGAGTACACGCCGGATCCGGACAACGCAAGTGTGAAAGAGGCCTTTAGCAGTTTTTTTCATGCTTTGATAAATTCCTTCAAATGTTGCTAATACCACTCTGCAGAGACACCGTGCGGCTGCGTGCTGCGCTGATTAGATACTGGGCTTCTTGGATGTTGTTGCCTAGATACAACGCTGCTTAGATACTGTGCTGTTTACATACTTTCCTGATTAGATACTTTATTACTGAGATGCTGTACTACCGAAATAATTTGCTGTCTACATACATTATCTATCTAACTAACATCCATCTATTTTTTTTATCTGTCTATCCCATTTCTGTTTTTCTATCTATCAACATGTCTGTCTATCTATCTATTGTATGATCTGTCTGATATCTATATGCATCTTCTATTTATCTATCTATCTATTTATATATATATATTTTTTTATCTGTCTATCTTCTATCTTTCTATCTAATATCTATCATCTATCTATTTAAGTATCTATTCAGCTGTTATCTATCTAATATATATATATATATATATATATGTGTATCTTCTAAGTATCTATTCATCCATTATCTATCTATATGTCTGTCTATTATCTATCTATCTTGCATCTATTTATTTTAGTTTTTTATCTGTCTATCTATCTATCTATCTATCTATCTAATATCTATATGTATCTTCTATCTAAGTATCTATTCAGCTGTTATCTCTATCTATATGTCTGTCTATTATCTATCTATCTATTACGGAGAGCACACAATTATTCTACCCCCTCCCCCTGTAGACTGGGTGTAGAATCTTCTATAATAGACAGGACATGTATTATATTATATTACATCTCATCCTCGTGCCGCACTATTGGCATAATCTCCGCTCGCTGCATCTTCAGGGGGCGTCATCCTGGATCATCCTGCAGAAGCGCATTGGAAATTGAGAAAAAACCAGGAGCCCAGAATAACGGTGTCACCTGAGGATAGCCGTGGAGATGCTCAGAGATAATCATATTATTGGCTCAGTGGAGCAGGTCGCACTGTGCTGACGAGGGGGGCACTTATAAGGACATAGTGTGGGGGGGGGGGGGGTTTGATAATTTGGGGTGATGACTGGGGGGCAGCGTGGTTCCTCGGATACGCGTCTTTTGAGGGCAGGTTTGTTGCTCTATAGAGATTAGTCCTTGTGATTTTCTTAGCCCTGGGGGGTTGTCAGCAGTCTCAGCGCCTAATTTGTGGGTACAGATTACAAGGCTCGCTATTTTAAACTGCCCTTTAGAGAAATGTACTTGTTTTATTTCAGCAGCTTGTTCTGAGCGCGGCTGGTGAGATCTCGGATCTAAAGCGTGGGAGTCTTGTGTGCTTCACCTCAAATGTCCTCTCTCTCTGAGAGCAAGCGAGAGGACAGGAGAGGGAAACGGCGAAATTACTGCTAATTCCTGCAAAACTGCACCACAGACCGAGCCGTAATCACAGCTGGCGCTGCCCTGGGCACCGTGTGTGAATACACCCTACATTACCAATGTGCCCGTCCACCCAGGCGCCTATGCATCATTAACTTATACACCTTATGTGCCACATACAAAGCCATATTTACAGCTGGTGCTGCCCTGGGCACCGTGTATGAATTTGCCCTATATTTCCATTGTCCCCATCCATCTAGGTGCCTACGCATCCTTAACTTGTACGCCTTATTTGCCATAGATGATGCCATATTCACAGCTGGCGCTGCCCTGGGCACCGTGTGTGAATACACCCTACATTACCAATGTGCCCGTCCACCCAGGCGCCTATACATCATTAACTTATACACCTTATGTGCCACATACAAAGCCATATTTACAGCTGGTGCTGCCCTGGGCACCGTGTATGAATTAGCCCTATATTTCCATTGTCCCCATCCATCCAGGTGCCTATGCATCCTTAACTTGTACGCCTTATTTGCCACAGATGATGCCATATTCACAGCTGGCACTGCCTTGGGAACAGTGTTTGAATTCACCCTACATTACCAATGTGCCCTTGCACCCAGCTACCTATACCTATCATTAACTTATGTACCTTATGTGCCACATACAAAGCTGTATTTACAACTGGCACTGCCCCCAGCACCATGTTTGATTGCACCCTCCACCCAGGTGCCTACGCATCAATAGCTTGTGCGCCTTTTGTGCCACAGACTAAGCCATATTCACTGCTGGCACTGCCATGGGCACCGTGTGAATTCACCCTACATTACCAAAGTGCCCCTCCACCCAGTGCCACATACAAAGCCATATTTACAGCTGGTGCTGCCCTGGGCACCATGTGTATATACACCCTACATTATCAATGTGCCCGTACACCCAGGTGCCTACGCATCAATAGCTTGTGCGCCTTTTGTGCCACAGACTAAGCCATATTCACTGCTGGCACTGCCATGGGCACCGTGTGAATTCACCATATATTACCAATGTGCCCGTGCACCCAGCTGCCTATGCATCATTAACTTATAGACCCGACGTGCCACATACAAAGCTGTCCTGGGCACCCTGTGTGAATTCACCCTACATTTATTATGCCCTATAGACAAGGAGCATATTTACTGATTTGGCTGCTCTGGATACCCTGTATGAATGCCCACACGTTGGCGGAACCCCCCTTTTTATGATGGTGCATGTTGCCCATATCCCTCTGAGGCTCCTGGCGATGTCTTGCACAGCATAAGTGAAGGCACCCTAAATCAGGAGCTGACCCTCCTGTGCAGGTATTCATAGCCTGTGATCCTATGGTTCTCCAATCGTTACCCCTCACAGACGGGGGTCATATTTGGTAACGCCTCGTACACTACGACTCTAGGAGCAGTGCCCCCCCGGCCGCCCAACCTGTCCACAACCCTATGGCTCCACAATCCTTACTCACTATGTGCGATCACTCATTACCAACCCCCTCTTCCCCATGGGCACAGGGCACCTGCATTCCATTGCCATTGGTTGGCAGGAGAGCTGGTGCTAAGTGTACGGAGCCTGTCAGGGCCAGGGATACATGGGGGTCTCAGATGTCTGGCCCCTGATTGCTTTTAAGGGAAGCCCCCTTTAAAGCTGCTTTCTGATTGTGACTGCAGGATCAGGATGAAGCCACACCGTGAAGTGTTAATGATAAGTCCCCTGGCAGCGGCGTTCATTGGGAGGTCACTTCCAGTTTAATCATTTCTTATTATTAATGCCCCCCCCCCCCCTCCGTCCATTCACTCCACGCTTCCTGTGTTTCCTCATCCTAGGCCTTGAGTAATGGAGGGTTTTCCCTGAAATAAATTTCCAGCGTCTCATTGAAGTGAAATGTCTCCTCTCACCCGCAGCGAGCGCTTTATGGGCTGCGAGGTGATGAGGTCAGTCATCTGCAATGTTCTGACTTTACGCAACGCAGGATTCAGCGCAGAGCCAAGCACGATCCACACGGAGGGCGGCCAAAACGTAACCCCCCCTCCCCCCCCCCCTACTGGTGATTATAAGGAGAAGAGGAGCAAAACTGACAGGAGTAACCTGGAGCGGGGCCGGGGAGCAGTCAGAACACATCATATTCTATAGTATCTCATATTTATCCATTCATCTATCTATGTATCCATGTATCTATCTATCTATCCATTTATCTATCTATCCATTTATCTATCTATCCATTTATCTATCTATCCATTTATCTATCTATCTATCTATCTATCCATGTATCTATTTGTTTATCTATCTGTCTAAAAGGAAAATAAATATTTATAATCTACAGGTATCTATCTATTAATTATCTATCTCATATGTATCTATTTTTTATTTATCTATCCATGTCATATCTACAGTATTTCACAGCAGTCCGTGCACCCCTCAAATTTTTGTAATTATTTTATTCTATCTTTTCATGGGACAACACTGAAGATCTGACACTTTGATACACTGTAAAGTAGTCAGTGCCCTCAAAATAACTCAACACACGGCCATAAATGTCTAAACCGCTGGCAACAAAAGTGAGTACACCCCTAAGTGAAAATGGACAAATTCTGCCCAATTTAGCCATTTTCCCTCCCCGGGGTCATGTTTTGTCCCAGGCCCCGAATGTACTGCCTGCTAATGAAAAAAAAAAGCGTGACTACTAACCAGGGACGCACTGCAGGAGCTGAAGGACCTGTGATGACATCACAGTCAGGTGATTTGTGCTAGAGGCAAAGCTCAGTGGTGGAGAAGGACCTTCAATGATGTCACCGTCATGTGACAAGTGCGGGAGGGGGCGGAGCTAAGCTGTAAAGAGGAGAACTAGTGGAGAAGACCCTGACTGTGATGGCTTCTGTGAGGTAAGTGAAGGGATTGATACATTGTGAGAGCCAGAGGAATGCTGGGAGTTGTAGTTCTGCTCTCTCACACCACCTCCCTGCTTGGTTGAGAAAGTGATGTTATTTACAAGGGACTGAAGGGAGGGGGTGATGTTATTTACATTAGACTGCAAGTTGGAGGGGCTGAAGGGCGGGGAGTGATGTTATTTACATGGGACTGTATGGTGGAGGGAGGGAAATTATGTTATTGGGTCTGTATGTTGGAATGTCAGGGGCATTATAATTTCTGAGGGCAGTACAGGGGGGATTATAACTATAGGGGGCACTGCAGGGGGGCATTCTAAATACAGAGGACATTATTGGGGTCCTGATTGCTACAGGGGGCTCTATAGGAGTGTTTATACATCGGGGCTGAAGAGACCTTTATTACCACTGAGGGAACAGTAGGAGGCCTTATTTCTACTGGGGTCTGTGTGAGGGCATTATTAATACTGGAGGGCTCTTCTACTAATGGGGGTACTCTTGGGGAGCATTATCATGTTTGGGGGCACTGTAGGGGGCAGTATTACTAATGAGGGCATTCTAGAAGGGAATTACTATCGGTGGGACTTGGAGGAGCACTATTACTATGGGGGGACTATTTGTATGGCAGTAATTTTTCTTCAGGGTAGTATTTGGGGGTATTGGGGGTAGGGCTGCACGATATGGGAATTTTGTGCGATTGCGATTAGGGCCCTAAAAATTGCAATAACGGTATGCGATGCAATATTTTAAGGGAATTGTGCTAGAGGTCTATTTTCTTGGATTTTGAAGGCAAAATCACACACAAATTACTGATAATGCTGAAATGTAGTTATGCTTAACTCAAGAACTGAAATGCAGTGTTTTTCAAAATAAAACATATTTTACTAAAGTAAATAACATATTTGCATTGCTGCAAAAGTACAAAATACAGAACTTGCCATTTTCTTAATAGCGCTGCCCAGAACAGATAAATAAAATAGAATAGACATAATAACGTGTTCATTAAAATAAGATTTTCCGAACACTGAACAAACAGGAACTTTTTAAAGAAGATTATAGTCAGCAGCAGCAATATAAGGTAATATAACGTATTTTTCGCCCTATAAGACGCACCTAGGTTTTTGAGGAGGAAAATAAGAAAAAAAAATATTTTGAACCAAAAGGTGTGCTTTTGGTGGGTTTTGAATTAATGGTGGTCTGTGGATGACACACTGTTATGGGGGGGGGGGGAATCTGTGGATGACACTGTTATAGGGAGGGGGATCTGTGTGGATGGCACTGTTATGGAGGAGATCTATGGATGACACTGTTATAGGGAGGGGGATCTGTGTGGATGGCACTGTTATGGAGGAGATCTGTGGATGACACTGTTATAGGGAGGGGGATCTGTGGATGACACACTGTTATGGGGGGATCTGTGGATGACACTGTTATGAAGGGGATCTGTGGATGGCACTGTTATGAAGGGGATCTGTGGATGACACTGTTATAGGGAGGGGGATCTGTGGATGACACACTGTTATGGGGGGATCTGTGGATGACACTGTTATGAAGGGGATCTGTGGATGGCACTGTTATGAAGGGGATCTGTGGAGGACACTGTTATGAAGGGGATCTGTGGATGACAGTGTTATGAAGGGGATCTGTGGATGACACACTGTTATGGGGGGGATCTGTGGATGACACTGTTATAGGGAGGTGGATCTGTGGATGACACTGTTATGGGGGATCTGTGGATGACACACTGTTATGGGGGGGATCTGTGGATGACACTGTTATAGGGAGGGGGATCTGTGGATGGCACTGTTATAGGGAGGGGGATCTGTGGATGACACTGTTATAGGGAGGGGGATCTGTGGATGACACTGTTATAGGGAGGGGGATCTGTGGATGACACTGTTATGGAGGGGATCTGTGGATGACACTTATGGAGGGGGATCTGTGGATGACACTGTTATGGAGGGGATCTGTGGATGACACTGTTATAGGGAGGGGGATCTGTGGATGACACACTGTTATGGGGGGATCTGTGGATGACACTGTTATGAAGGGGATCTGTGGATGACACTGTTTGAAGGGGATCTGTGGATGGCACTGGGATGGGGGGATCTGTGGATGACACACTGTTATGGGGGGGATCTGTGGATGACACTGTTATGGAGGGGATCTGTGGATGGCACTGTTATGGAGGGGGATCTGTGGATGACACTTGTGGAGGGGATCTGTGGATGGCACTGTTATGGAGGGGATCTGTGGATGACACTGCTATGGGGGGATCTGTGGATGGCACTGCTATGGGGGGGATCTGTGGATGGTACTGTTATGGAGGGGATCTCTGGATGGCACTGTTATGGGGATCTCTGGATGGCACTGTGATGGGGCATCTGTGGATGACACAGCTATGGGGGGGGGGGGGGGGGATCTGTGTATGACACATATATAGCATCTTATGCTATGTGCCATTCACAGATCCCCCCATAACAGTGTCATCCACAGATCCCCCCCCCCCCATACCATTGCCATCCACAGATCCCCCATAACAGTGTAATCCACAGATTCCCCCCATAGCAGTCCCTGCAGTGTGAATGACCCCCAATACAGGGGCTGGGGGCCAGCATCTGGATTAGGAATGACACCGGGGACCGGTGCAGTCCCTGTATTCTAATGCACTGGCCCCGCTCACTGTTGTATAATCTTATCGAACCTGTAGGCATTGTTAAAATATAATAATCCTGTATAAACCAGCTGTATTACTTACAACTAAATTCTGTAGCAGAGAGGAGGGAGGAGGCAGGCCTGGAAGACGGGCGGGCGACGCGTCACTCACTACGTCACGCGCCCACGCCGCCTGCTTCATTCATAAAGTGGGCCGCGCTGTGAGGCGGCCGTGTATCATTGTAGGTAATCGCAGCATTTTTGGGTCGTTCAAATTGCCATATCGCAATCGTCGATTATCGCGTCACGATTGCTTTGGCGATATATCGTGCAGGCCTAATTGGGGGGCACAGCGAGCAACAGGATAACACTGTTGGGGCCCCAGGTTGTTGGGGTTGATGATAGAAATGTGTGGAAGCTAAGGCTACTTTCACACTCTCGTTTGGTGCGGATCTGTCATGGATCTGCACAGACGGATCCGTCCAGATAATACGAACGTCTGCATCCGTTCAGGACAGATCCGTTTGTATTAACTTTAACATAGCCAAGACGGATCCTTTTGTATTATGTCTTCTAAAGCCATGACAGATCCGTCTTGAACACCAGGGCCGGCGTCATAACCCGGCATCCCCGGGCAGGGGCCCAATGCTCCTGTGGGGGCCCACTGAGCTGCTATGAGCACTTCCATCAATACAGATGGAAGTGCTCATTGCTGTCATTTCACTTACGCAGTACCCCCCTGGTGGGCCCTCTGAGCTGCAGAGACTCAGAACACGCCCCCTCTACACAGGACACGCCCCCTCTACACAGGACACGCCCCCTCTACACAGAACACGCCCCCTCTACACAGGACACACGCTGCCTGAGGAGAGAGACCTGAGGAGAGAGACCGCAGGGCTGGAGCAGAGAAGTGTGAAGACAGTCTGTGAGTGAGTCTGCAGTCTGCACTGTGACTGTCTCTTGTCTGTGGGACAGAAGGGGGGGGGGGGACTCTTCCATCTGCTGCTTCTTCATTCTATTTAGTTGTGTTACTGTTTCATTAAGCAGTTTGTCTCCATGACACCTGCGCCCCCCCCCCCCCCCACATATCCTGTCCTATCTCATCCTCATGAAGCCCCTGCTGTCTCATTTCCTCCCTCATGTATCCAGAGCTCCTGTTTCACCCTCCTATCTCCTGTTGCTGCCCTGCACAGACCTCCTGCCACTACTTCTTGTATGAGTCCCACTCAGAGCCCCTTCCCCCTACTTGCTGTGTCCACCCAGGGCCCCAGGCCCCTGTCTCACTCCTCTGCCTCTCATTATGGTGGCATCTGAACAGCATTCACCATAAGGACCTTCTAACGTCACAGGGTCATGTGACTGTGCCCCCCATCCCGTACTGTGCCCCTTTATACCCTGCATTGTGCCCTCTTACCACACCCTGTGCAGTGCCCATAGTCATTCCCTGTACTGTGCCCTCTTATACCCTTTTATCCGGTCACTGTATGGTGGTTTTATCATTGTATGGCGGTGTTATCACTATATAGCGGTGGTATCTAATAACTGCATGGCCATAACTGTATCCCCTTCCATGCCCACACCACTTTTTTTAGACCTGGCATGAGCGGGAAAAGATACAGATTGCGGTGTTAAGGACCTTTGCGCCACAATCTGTGTCAGAAATACGCCTAATATAGACGTATTTCTATATAATAAATGACCCCCTAATTGTATTATTATTCGGGGGTAGGGCTAATATCTCTATAGTATATAGATTCTAGTGTATTATACTGTGCCCTGTATTTCCCAGTAGAAAATGATGCTTGGGAAACACAGTCCTCATCCCTGACCACCAGGACCAGGTAGCGCTCTGTCAGTACATGGCGGCCTCCCCTCTCCGCCACGCTGCTCCGCTGTGTACTGCTGCTTAGTCTGACACTAGGGCTGGGTTCACATCCTATTTTTGCCATCCATTTAATGTATACCAAAAATATATACATTAACAGATGCCTCAGACTGATGCCGTACAGCGGTGCCCGTTCACCATACAATCCTCAGACTGATGCTGTACAGTGGCGTCCTGTTACCATACACTCCTCAGACTGATGCCGTACAGTGGCGTCCGGTCACCATACAATCCTCAGACTGATGCCGTACAGTGGCGTCCGGTCACCATACAATCCTCAGACTGATGCCGTACAGTGGCGTCCGGTCACCGTACAATCCTCAGACTGATGCCGTACAGTGGCGTCCGGTCACCATACAGTTCCATAGTAAAAAAACATATACATTAACGTATCCTTTTTCTACTTGACTCTGCAGGATACAAAAACGTGGAGTGCTGCACATTTGTATACATCAAACCGATAGGAAAAACGTGATGTGAACACACATTGGGGGGGAGGGGGGCGTACTAAAATTTGCTGTAGGGCCCAGTCAGTTCTAGCTCCATCACTGCACATCTCCTTCTCTCCTCCAGGCCTGGCTCACTGCTGCAGCGGCCGCCGGAGAGAAGGAGCGCAGGGAGCTGCGGTTAGTGAATGACAGGACCACCAGCTCCCCTGCTCTCCTGCAATGATAGATATGTGAGGGGGCCACTGGGGGGTCATTCATCACACTGTGAGGGCCCCTTACACAGTATAATGACTCCCAGTGCCCCCCATTTAGTATAATGATCCCCATTGACCCTCCATTTAGCATAATGACCACCAGAGCCCCCATTAAATATAATAACCCCTCGTGCCCCCTCCATACAGTATAACCCCCAGTGTGGGGGCGACTGGGGGTCATTATTCTGAATGGAGGGTCACTGTGGGGTCATTATACTGTGAGGGCCCTTTACATAGTATAATGACCCCCAGTGTCCCCCATTTAGTATAATGATCACCAATGACCCTCCATTCAATATAATGACCCCCAGAGCCCCCTCCATACAGTGGGGGCTACTGGGGGTCATTATTCTGAATGGGGGCGACTGGGGGTTATTATTCTGAATGCAGGGCCACAGGTGGTCATTATACAAGGGGGGGGGGGAATTGGGGGTTCGTTATACTGTGTGAAGGGCCACTAGTAGTCATTATACTGTGTGAAGGGCCACTAGTAGTCATTATACTGTATAGGGGCCACTGGGGGGTCATTATACCGTGTGGGAGCCACAGGGGGACATGTCAATGTAGAAAAATGCCTCATGGGGGCCCACTGGGATTTATCGCCCAAGGGCCCACATGAACCTGCAGCCGGCCCTGATGAAGAGGATTCCAGTGGAACCTGTGAAGCTCCAGTGAACGCCATGACCAAGAGAGGCCGTGCTGGAACTGAGACCACCTTGCCGCTTGGTAGGTGGGCGCAGATCAAAATGTATTGATCAAGTGTCTCCGATTCTCTCACTAGAGCGAGGGCTTAGCCCATACGTTGTGCTTGTTGCATCTATTATAGTGCGTTATTTCCTGTGACTGTATAAATGTAGCCATCTGCATCCGCAACATTCGCTATCACAGCGAGCAGGAGGTTTTATCTATATATTTCTTCTGTGATTTGTTTATAATAATGGTGGCCACACAAAATATTGACACTTGTGGCCATTTTCACGTAGGGGTTAGACATTAACGGCGGTGTGTGGAGTTATTTTGAGGACGCGCCTACACGCCGCGCTCTGACTACTTCACGGTGTATCAGAGTGTCAGCTCTTCAGTGTTGTCGGATGAAAAGATAGAATAAAATATTTACTCTACGTATCAATGTCTATTTTTATATTATATGTTTATATTTTGTATGTATTTTTTTATTTCTTTAATCCCATGTAACTCTACATCTACCTGTATTTATCTCCTATCATTATCTCTGTCTCCACTTTACCTTTCTATATTGTGTGATCACCTGCCATAGATGAACCTTTCAGGGGATGCTGAGAGTTGTAGTTACAGGCAGTCATGTTCGTTTCCCGTCACACAGTCCGGTTTCCTGATGCAGTTTCCCTCCTCTTTAGGGCTCCTGTGACGCCCGTGCCGTGGACTGCAAATTGCGGTCGGCGATGCACGGGCACCGTCCGTGGGGCAGCCGCATGGGGATCGTGGACCTATTCACTTGAATGGGTCCGCGATCCCTCCGTTCCGCAAAAATATAAAGCATGTTCTATCTTTTTGCTGTGCGGAGGCACAGAACGGAACCCCAGGAAGCACTCCGTAGTGTTCCGTTCCGTGTTTCCGTTCCGCATCTCCGGATTTGCGGACCCAAATACGGAATGCGCACGGAACGGTGCCCGCGTACTGCGGATCCACAAATGCCATCCACAATATGGCAACGGGCATCACACGCGGCCCTTACTCTTCTCCTCTCTGACACCGAGGTGTGGCTGCTCCGCACAGTAAGGGCTCATGCACACAAACGTATTTTCTTTCCATGTCCGTTCTGTTTTTTTGCAGACCGTAGGCGGAATTATTTACTTCAATGGGTCCGCAAAAAAAAACGGAAGGTACTCTGTGTGCATTTAATTTCCCCTTATTTCCGTTCCCCCCAAAAATAGAACATGTCCTATTATTTTCCGCATTACGGACAAGGATAGCACTGTTCTACTAGGGGCCAGCTGTTACGTTCTGCAAAATACTGAATGCACACAGACGATAGATATCCGTATTTTTTGCAGATCCGCAAATTCCATACGGTCGTGTGCATGAGCCCTAATGCGGGTTCTCTCCGGTCACAGCAGTGATGGCGGCTCCTCCATACGGCAGCACAGGGGCTGCTCCTGCATTCCTGCCTGCTGGGGGCGCTGTGTGCGGGCGCCGGGATAAGCCTCCTCGGATGCCGCTTCTCCCCCTCCCTCGGGCGGCGGTGACTGGGCAGTATTCACACGTCAGCCCTCCCATGGCTCCGGTAGCGCCCGTCCCCGGCTCCCCTCCCCCGCACAGGCACTTTACTCTGGGGCCCCCGCGCTTACCTTCCGACTGCGGGGCGTCCGGGCATGCGGGGCCTGGCGGAGACGCACCTGTGCCGCACGCGTGTACCTGTGTGAATGTGGCGGTGCCGCGCTCTGAACTCAGCCGGGAGGGTTCATGTGAGGACAGCGCTGCAGAGATCCGGGGCGGCCAGCCAAAGGCTCCGGAAGGCGGCGATGACTGTGCAAGCGCCGGGGAGGGGGAGGCAGAGACGAGCCGGAGAGGTGCCAGGAGCGGGGGCAGCCCCACAGGGTGCACCCCCAAATCATGTACTGCAGCCCCCACACAGTGCACCCCCAAATCATCTACTGCAGCCCCCACACAGTGCACCCCCAAATCATCTACAGCAGCCCCCACACAGTGCACCCCCAAATCATGTACTGCAGCCCCCACACGGTGCACCGCCAAATCATGTACTGCAGCCCCCACACGGTGCACCCCCAAATCATGTACTGCAGCCCCCACACGGTGCACCCCCAAATCATGTACTGCAGCCCCCACACGGTGCACCGCCAAATCATGTACTGCAGCCCCACATGGTGCACCCCCAAATCATGTACTGCAGCCCCCACATGGTGCACCCCCAAATCATGTACTGCAGCACCCACACGGTGCACCCCCAAATCATGTACTGCAGCCCCACGTGGTGCACCCCCAATTCATGTACTGCAGCCCCACATGGTGCCCCCCAAATCATGTACTGCAGCCCCCACACGGTGCACCCCCAAATCATGTACTGCAGCCCCACATGGTGCACCCCCAAATCATGTACTGCAGCCCCCACATGGTGCACCCCCAAATCATGTACTGCAGCACCCACACGGTGCACCCCCAAATCATGTACTGCAGCCCCACATGGTGCACCCACAATTCATGTACTGCAGCCCCACATGGTGCACCCCCAAATCATGTACTGCAGCCCCCACACGGTGCACCCCCAAATCATGTACTGCAGCCCCACATGGTGCACCCCCAAATCATGTACTGCAGCCCCACATGGTGCACCCCCAAATCATGTACTGCAGCCCCCACATGGTGCACCCCCAAATCATGTACTGCAGTCTGAAGCCCCCACATGGTGCACCCGACACTGGGACACCCCCAAATCATGTACTGCAACCCCTACATTGGGACACCCCCACATGGTGCACCCCGACACTGTGACACCCCCACATGGTGCACCCCGACACTGGGACACCCCCAAATAATTTACTGCAGCCCCCACACGGTGCACCCCGACACTGGGACGCCCCTACACTGGGACACCCCTAAATCATGTACTGCAGCCCCCACATGGTACACCCCTGCTCTGTGACACCACAAATCATGTACTACACCCCAATATAGCGCATCCCTACCCTGTGATACCCCAAATCATGTACTGCAACCCCTACATAGTGCACCCTGACCCTGTGATACCCCCATATCATATACTGCACCCCAACCCTGTTATACCCCTGGAACACAGTGTACCCCTTTACATGTAATACTCCCAGATCATGTACCATGTTCTGCCCCCCTACCCCTGTGAAACCCTCAGTTCATGAACTGCACCAGGCACCTACCAATGCAATACCCCCAGATCAGATACTACAGAACTCCTACCCATGTGGTACCCCTACACCACATAGTGTACCCCTCTGCCCATATAATACCCTCAGATCACATTCAGCAGACCACCTACCCATATAATACCCCCTTCTCACGTAATACCCTCAGATCACATTCTTCCGCCCCCCCCATGCCTATAATACCGCCATATCTCACTCCATCCCCTGACCCACACTCCCTGATTACACTGCAGCTCTCTGCCCATGTAATAACCATGTAACCGAAGCCCCATGTAAGACATCCCTGCCCATGCTATACCCAAACACACTGCTGGTCCCCAAATAATACCCGCTTCACCAGACTGTAGCCCCGGCCCATATAACTGACCATAGGCCGTCCATTGCATGCCTCAATGCCCTAAACAACCTACAGCCCCTGCCAAAGGGGTCAATCAAATCCAATGCCTATTCACAGCAACACATGGTGCATAGTTAGCATGCTTGCTGATGGTTTCCCAGTTAAATAAACCATAGAGATAATATATCCCTTATTTACTAGAAGCTATAGAATCCATTTAGGGTCCATATATTATGCTACCATTTCATGTCAGTTTGCTGTGGCTCGGGTTTTGATCATGCCACCCCCGATGGCTGGCATATAAATAGCCTGTGAGTTATACCCTTCCCATTGCTCTACCTCTCCTTTTGCTATCGCTGTTTCCATTTCCCTGGCTTTCTATGGACTCATGAACCAAGAAGATCAGGAATTATCTGGATGAAAAGGTCTCACTTAGGAGAGTTTTTGGTAAAATTTTTAAATCTTAAAGGGGTTGTCCAGAATTTTACTATTGATGGCGTTTCCCCAGCTTTCCCAGACTGTGAACTGGACTGGTTATAAAGGAATAATATTGCAGCACAATTTGCTGCATCCATTCCTGGGAAAGCTGGGTGACCACTCTTGTTAGAGAAGTAATGGTAGCCTATTGGTTGACACCCAGCTTTCCCAGATTAAGATGGGGCTTATGATGTATGAGGAAGTGGGATGGCTTTTTAAAGAAGATGGTCTGTGATTGGTTCCTTGTAATTTATGTGCTTGGCCCTTTAATAATTAAAATGTATCATTAAACTCCTTGGAAACATTTTTGCAACTTTAAATTCTGTTCAATATTTAGAAACGTCCTTTAAGGGGTGTTTTATGGATCTGAAAGTTGCCAAGAAAACCGCCGTTGTAAGAGTCTTAAAGGACCCCTAAACGCCAAGATCCATTTCTTAATGAAACCTGCCGCGGCACACGTGGACTTCCCACCCATTAGGGCTCGTAAAAAAAAACTGTTCACAGCTCCGTTCAGAGGTGTCGCCATTGTTAATCTGAGTGTCAGGCTGTAAGCAATGCCCTAAAGGGTCGCACCTGAAGAGACCCCCAGTTTTATCATGTAACCCCAACAAAGTCAAGCTTCCTGTTTAGAAACTGGGGCAAAGTCAACACTCGCACCTGTGACTGTCCCAGACGGAGCGAACTATAGGGTACAGCAACGTGGAAAAATCATCTGTTTCCATGTAAAAAAAAAAAAAAATGTTTGTATTACAAAAAGGCGGCCATGAGGTAACTGATTCATTTTTTTAATAGGCCTTACGTTTTTCTGATACAATGCTCCAAATCCGCTGCATAGTCCGACCAAATTCTGTAAGCCTGCAGCCACCACTAGGGGGAGCTGATTGATGTGTTATCGAGTTCAATGCAGAAATAGTGTACAAAGGATTTGGCGCTCTGATCGCTAGAAAGATACGTTAGTAATTTGGGCAGCACAGAATTTCGGACCGGCTCTCGGGTAGGAGATTATTAAGCACCGCACTCCAGAATTCTGGCTTCAAAGTCGGGCTTTGTCTTTTTTGGCTGTATTTGCGCAATAATGTTGCCCAGTTTTTACACCACTCAAGTTCTGAAAAGCGTTTGGGGAAGTGGCTGCGGTTACCCGTAGAACTGACTGAAGCAGATTTATCAATTGTCCGGTAAAGGAGTAGAGTCTCATCTCAAGACGGAAGATTCACACGAGCGAGTTTTCCACGCGGGTGCAATGCGTGACGTGAACGCATAGCACCCGCGCTGAATCCTGACCCATTCATTTCAATGTGTCTGTGTTCACGAGTGTTTTTTTTTCCACACATCAGTTCTGCATTACGTGAAAAACACAGCATGTTCTATATTCTGCGTTTTTTACGCAGCCCCGACCTCATAGAAGTGAATGGGGCTTCACTGAAAAAACGCATTGCATCCGGAAGCAAGTGCGTTTTTCACTGATGGTTGCTAAGAGATGCTGTTTGTAAACATTCAGTTTTTTATCACGCGCGTTCAAAACGCATTGCACCCGCGCGGAAAAAACTGAACACAATCGCAGACAAAACTGACTGAACTTGCTTGCTAAATGGTGCGAGTTTCCCTGAACGCATCCGGACCTAATCCGTATCGTTCGTGTGAAAGAGACCTTAACCCTGGGTTCACACCTGAGCGTTTCTGAGACGCGCGTTTTACGTGCGTATTTGTCGCGCGTTTTTATGCACGTTTTTTGCAATAGTAAACGCGCGTTTGAGTGATTGACTGCAGTGTTGTCCAATGAGTCTATGGCCAAAACGCGCGACAAACGCCCAAAAAAAGCTCAAGAACTTGTTTATGCGTCGGGCGTTTTACAGCGCGTTCAAACGCGCTGTAAAACGCTCAAGTGTGAACCAGGGCCATAGGGAAGCATTGGTTTTCACGTGTTGAGCGTTTTACAGCGCGTTTGAACGCGCTGTAAAACGCTCAGGTGTGAACTTAGGGTAAAGGGGTTATCTGATCCTGTAAACAGCCCCCGAAAATGCCCAGGACCCTCAGACAGAACGTACCTACCTGGTCCCAGACGCCTGAGTCCCTCCGTATTCCTGCACGGCCACTGCTGCATCTCACAATATCCGTGCAGCCAATAGCAGGCACAACGGTGGCCTGTCCCCTTGCATAACATGTGATGTCACCCGTGACGCTAGGGATGCAAGTCACCGTCGCGGCCAGCTATTGGCATTCCTTCCGTCGCCGGATGTTGTGATCTGCACGACAGGGAGATGCAGCGGTGGCCGTGCAGGGATCCGGAGAGACACAGGTGTCAAGGACCAGGTAAGTTTGTTCTGTATGAGGGACCCGGGCATTTTGGTGGGGGGGGGGGGGTATTTACAGGATCAGATAACCCCTTTAAAGATGCACAAAATATATCTGAATCTTTAGTACGCGATTGTTTATTTTATTTCAATTCATAGTTTTTTCCTCTTGGAAAATGAATAAATGATATGGAACAAAAAGATGCACAAAACATATAAAACAATTACATCAATGCAAATTCCTGCAAAACTGACTTTTTCCGGAGTAGGATTGTGGCAAGATTTGTGACTTTTTAAAAAGTTGCTGTTGATAAATATGGCTTGAATCAATTGAACAGGTTAACCCTTCACATTTCCACCCTTTTTTTTTTCTCAAACAAGCTCAAATTGCAGCTTTTTGAACCCCGTGCTGTCCTGTGGACCGGTGTGATCACTGTCCGTACCCCATGTTCCAAAGAAAAATGAGAGATGGAACCTGATTGGAACTCCTCAAGTTTTCCTTTGATCCATTTTTGAAGATTTATTTTTTACATTTTTTTTAGTTTCTAACCTTTTATTCCAGTTCTAATTCTAAATCCGGATGTGACAGAAGGTGGTATCGCTGGGGGTCCGTTCTCCGTCATACTCTCTTTCTAGGCAGGCTCCTTGGGAGTGATGGAGACGGGTCATGTGGTAGGGTCTATGGCCCATCTTTGTGCTGAGGATCATGATGCGGCGGACCATGCGACTGCTCTGGGGCCCAGGGCAAGAGGGGGCCCAGTCTTGGTAGGGGTTATCTCCTCTTCTACTGGAGGTCAAAACTTGGTCAGGACTCTACAAACTTTTAGCAAACGAGGCAGTGGAAAAATGGCCCAAGGGTCATTGAAAAGTGTTTAGGCGGAAACCCTTCTGTCCTGTGTGGGGGGCCCGGTTTGATCCTTGCTATGGGACCCTATGTACACCACTGCATGGCTAAAGTGGGATCTGCCCTTTAAAGGGAACGTGTCACCTTGAAAATGGCTCCTGATCTGCAGGCGGCATGTTATAGAGCAGGAGAAGCTGAGCAGATTGATATATGGGTTTGTAGGAAAGGATTCAGCAGAACACTTATTTTACACCTTGAAATCCTTGCCCTAGCTGGGCTTTAGGAGTCCACTGGGTAGTCCTATCAGTGATTGACAGCTGACAGGACCGCCCACTGGACTCCTAAATTCTCTGAGCAAAATACAAGTTCTTCTGAATCTTTCCCCACAAACCCATATATCAATCCGCTCAGCTCCTCCTGCTCTATAACATGCCGCCCTGGATTTCCAAACTGACAGGTTCCCTTTAAATCCAAAAATTGTTTGGTTGGCCAAAAATATGATCCTATGGACTTAATTCACGATCTCTGTTTTTATTTTTTTTCCCCAAATGTCTTTTCTTCCATGGACACCAAAATCTCCTTTTTTTTTTTTTTTCGAGGGGAGGTTTAGCTTCTAAGACCCCGGACGGTTCTTTGGTATGTGTTCGCCCTCGAAGGAGGAGTGAGTTTGCGGGTGCCTGATCTTGTCACTGATTTAGACAGGAATCTGACTGCTGCATTGAGGTCTCTGGACATGTGGTATCATTTGTTTCATCAGTGTGGGACTTGGTATTCAGCGCTGCCATTCATCAGACAAAAAAACGTTGAAAAGGTCCCTTGTTTTGTGGATCCACTTTTTTTCCTTTGTGAGGGAAGTCATTCAGGACACTGTTGGCTGAGACGATGGATTATTTCCAAATGAATGATGCTATCTATGCTCGGAAGGACCGGAAAAAAAAATAAAAAAAATTCCTCTGCTGCACTTGTTTCTATCATCTGCAAATCATTGTCAATCGGCTTGGGTTGGAGGATCATACAAGGGTTGACCCGGAGACATTTAAAGGGGAACTCCGAGACTTGGTCAATAAAGATTATTATTGAGGGTACAACCATTTAAGAGGTTAATAGATGGGAAGTCCTATTATCTGGAGTAAAGGGTGGCTACAAAGACCATTTCTTTCTCCGGAGGACCCTATACATCCAGCCAATTGATTTAAAGGGGACATTGATGGCATATTGGTCTCTCAGGTGATCATGTCTCACCAGCATGTGATCAGCTTATGGTTGGGTGGGGATCTTCTACCATAAAGCGATTGTCAAGGGCAGAGAGCCCCTTTAATGTTGGAATTTCATTGCATTTGGCATAGAGGTAGACATGGCAAAAAAAATAAACCACACTGAACTCGCCTACCTCAGGGTGAGGGTGGGTGAGGGAAAGGTGAGCGTGGCACACCAGGAAGGAGGCAATGCTTACTCCTGATCTCTGTACTCTAGCTCCACCTGCAGGATAGAAAAAGTATTACAGCTTATCCTTAGTCCATGTGTTGAACTTGTGCGGAACTTTTCTCTTTTTTTTTGCATTCTGACATTTTGAATCCTCCAGCGCGAGATGTTCTTTGATTCCACCAATTCACTGCGCGCAGAAATTGATAGAATAAGCTTTATTGGTAAAAAAAAACAAAACGAAAAATAACATTAAATGGGATTGGGGGGTGGAGGGTGGGTTTGACCTCTCAGGCCCCTGCCAATCGGGACAAGAGCTTGTTGCTGCTGCCTCTCTATTCAGTTCTGTCGGACCACCGGAGATAGCCAAGCGCTGTACTCGCCGATCTCTGGCAGTCTCATAGATAATGAACGGGTAGGCAGTGCACAAGCGCCATTTTCGTGAGTGGTGGGGGCACCCAGTGGTCTGACCCTCATCAATCATAAAAGTATCCCCTATCACGTAGACCACTTTAAGTGCCATAGGAACCGTCACTTTAAAATATAGTAAATGACTTAAAGGGGTTTTCTAATTATATGTAAATAGATCTTAATAATCATGTAAAAGGGTCCTCTCACTACAGCAAACGGCATTTATCATGTAGAGTTAATACAAGGCACTTACTAATGTATTGTGATTGTCCATATTGCTTCCTTTGCTGGCTGGATTCATTTTTACAGCACATTATACACAACTGGTTTCTGTGGTTACGACCACCCTGCAATCCAACAGCGATGGTCGCGCTTGCTCAATGTAGCAAAAAGCGACGTCTATGCTCACTTCCACGGTCCCGACCACCAGGGAGGCCGGCGCTTTTTCCTATAGTGTACAAGTACGACCACCACTGATGGATTGTAGGGTGGTCATAACCATGGAGACAAGTAGTGTATAATGTGATGGAAAAATGAATCTAGCCAGCAAAGGAGGCAATATGGACAATCACAATACATTAGTAAGTGCCTGGTATTAACTTTCTCTACATAATAAACGCTATTTGCTGAAGTGAGAGGACCCCTTTAATGAAAAGTTCTGCAAAATTCTAATGTATTTTACATTTCAATTCCTCACTGTTTTCAAGATCTCTACTTACTGTCAGTAAATGGAGCGCCTTGAAATGAACAGACCTGCCGGTCAGGCATCGGGTGCAGCCCTTTAAGGATTCTGCAGCAAAATCTGCACATGTAACAACTCAAATCTCTCTCTGGTCCACATTGTTTGCTACAATGTATCAGGGCAGGTAAATTGGCTGCGATTGTGATAAACCCATAGGTTCCTGTTCACTGACAGCAAGCAGAAATCCCTGAGGCCTCTTTCAGACGGGCGTTGCGGGAAGAAAATGTGCGGGTGCGTTGCGGGAACACACACGATTTTTCCGCGTGAGTGCAAAACATTGTAATGCGTTTTGCACTCGCGTGAGAAAAATCGTGCATGTTTGGTACCCAAACCCGAACTTCTTCACAGAAGTTCGGGCTTGGGATCGGTGTTCTGTAGATTGTATTATTTTCCCTTATAACATGGTTATAAGGGAAAATAATAGCATTCTGAATACAGGATGCATAGTACAATAGCGCTGGAGGGGTTAAAATAAATAAATAAATAATTTAACTCACCTAGTTCACTTGATCGCGAAGCCCGGCATCTCCTTGTGTCTTCATCTTAGCTGTGTGGAGTAACAGGACCTGTGGTGACGTCACTCCGATCGTCACATGATCTTTTACCATGGTGATGGACCATGTGATGACCGGAGTGACGTCACCACAGGTCCTTTGACTGCAATCAGCAAATAAGAAGACAGACGAGAAGCCGGCTGCGCGAGCAAGTGGATTAAGGTGAGTTAAATTATTTTTTATTTTTTTTAACCCCTCCAGCGCTATTGTACTATGCATTCTGTACTCAGAATGCTATTATTTTCCCTTATAACCATGTTATAAGGGAAAATAATAAAATGACTGGGTCTCCATCCCGATCGTCTCCTAGCAACCGTGTGTGAAAATCGCTTGCGGATGCTTGCGATTTTCACGCAACCCTATTCATTTCTATGGGGCCTGCGTTACGTGAGAAACGCACAAAAAAGAGCATGCTGCGATTTTCGCGCAACGCATAAGTGATGTGTGAAAATCACCGCTCATGTGCACAGCCCCATAGAAATGAATGGGTCGGGATTCAGTGCGGGTGCAATGCGTTCAACTCACGCATCGCATCCGCGTGGAATACTCGCCCGTGTGAAAGGGGCCTAAGGGTACGGCCACACAGTCAGGCAGCTTTGAAAGTCAAAATCAGAAGCGAATCATAAAGGAGAGACATGATGTCTCCACTTTTTTTTTATTCACTCTTGATTTTGGCTACATACAGAAACCTGACCAATTGGCCGTATCCTGAGGGCTCATTCACACAACCGTATGGTCCCTGTGCCCCTGTTTCGGACCGCAAATAGTGGTGCGCGGTACACAGGCATCTCTATATTGCGGTGCAGACCCATCGACTTGAATGGGTCTGTGATATGTAAAATATGGCAAAAGATAGGACATTTCCTTTCCGGTGCAAAGAGAACGGACCTGAAAGCCCACAGAAGCGCTCCGCTCCGTGCCTCCGCTCGGCAAAAGATAGGACTTTTCCTATCTTTTGCCGTATCTTGCGGATCGCGGACCAATTTAAGTAAATGGGCCCGCATTCGCAGCATGTAGTGCACATGGCCAGCGCTCCATATATTGCGTACCCGCAGCTTGCAGTCTGCAATACGGGCACGGAGCCCTTACATTGGTGTGAATGAGCCCTAACCGTGAGAAAATGAAATACAAGGCATTAGAAAGTCCGCCAATAATTATACGTTGGTAAAACTTATTTACTTTCACATTTGCTTCAATTTTCAGGTGTAAATTGCACCAAAAACTGGCGTGCGCCAGAATTAGCAAAAAAATTTCATAGGGCCAAGTTTATTAGGAGACATGCTACTCATAACTTTGGCGCAAAACACTCCAATAATTTTCTTATCAAGAAACGCTAATCCTTATAAATATGTGCCCGTATATCTCCAGCTTGAGATGGCGAATTTGACCTTCTCCATTAGGGCTCGTTCGCACAAACGTGTGCTGCCCGTTGGCGTATTGCGGACCGCTTTTGCAAATCCGCAATACACGGGCACCGTCCGTATCACAGATGCGGACCCATTCACTGCAATGGGTCCGAAGATGCGGAACGGAAGCACGGAACAGAACCCTACGGAAGCACTACGGAGTGCTTCCTGGGGTTCCGTTCCGTGCCTCCGCACCGCAAAAAGATAGAACATGCTCTATCTTTTTGCGGATCGGAGGGATCGCGGACCCATTCAAGTGAATGGGTCCACCATCCCCATGCGGCTGGGCCACGGTCGGTGCTCATGCATTGCGGACCGCAATGCACAAACACCCACTATGGGGGCAGCCACAGCGGATCGCGGACCCATTGACTTTAATGGGTCCGGAATCCAGCCGCAAAAAGATAGGACATGTTCTATCTTTTTGCGGTGTGCGGAGGCACGAAACGGAACCCCAGGAAGCACTCCGTAGTGCTTCCGTAGGATTCCGTTCTGTGCTTCTGTTCGGATTTGCGGACCCATTGAAGTGAATGGGTCCGCATCCGTGATGCGGAATGCATACGGAGCGGTACCCGTATATTGCGGATCCACAAATGTGTTCGTGTGCATGAAAGCCTTAGGCTACATGCACACAACAGTGGTGTATTTTGCGGTCTGCAAATCGCGGATCCGCAAAACACGGATGGCGTCCGTGCACGTTCCACAAATTGTGGAACGGCACGGACAGCCTTTAATATAACTGCCTATTCTTGTCCGCAGAGCGCGGACAAGAATAGGACATGTTATATTTTTTTTGCGGGGCCACGGAACGGAGCAAAACTGCGGCTCGGATGCGGACCAAAGCAATGGCCGTGTGCATGAGGCCTTAGGCTGCAGATTTCCTTGCTGATGTCAGTGGTTTTCTGCACCAAATCCTCCCCAAAAGCCGCATGTGTTACTTGTAGATTTTAGTGTTGTTTTTTCATTGCAAAGGGTGAAATTTCAATATCCGTCCAGCAGGTCAATTTCCGCATGGAAAATAAAAATCTAGGTGCACATAAGATTTGCCTGATCTCGTGCACTTTGCTGGTATCTTATTTTGCTGCGGTTATTCCCGCTTGAAAATACACACATAATTCGCAGCGCGTGCAGGTAGCCTTATTCCCGATGACACCCCCTGTCCCGTTCCATTGAGACTTTTAGTATGGAGCGGAGTACGTGCTCCTCAGCTCTGATTGGCCTGTCCCGGCTGGGTAGCTCTATGTCCTGGCGTGCAGCGCTGGCATGTGAGGAGGTGGTCTCGAGGGCAGTGCTATGCAAAAAGTGTCAACATACTAATTAAAACATCATTAATGGCACTAATTGGCACCCTAGGTGGTAGTCCCAGCAGCATGGCGAATAAATGAATGGACTTCAATGAATTTCTATGGAAACGCATCTCCAGACTTACACATGTTGTCTGCAGCAAACATTATTCAGACAGAACTGGGGCAGAGAAGAACCGGGTGCTCATTCTTTTCATATATGGCAACAGATACGAAGCACGGCGGCGGCGGCGGCGGCTTCCAGCCTCATTTAACACGTGGACACTTTACTATGAACAGTGGGAACAGTCAAATCACATTACACATGTTTAGCAAACAATTGTCCCGTCTTTGTCGTGTTTACAAATAGGGGGGGGGTCCTGTTATAAAGAGGGGGTGACCACACAGCGACGGGTCACTGCTCGGCACGTCAGCCATGGTGTACTGCAGCGCAATGTCATAAACCTAAATCTGAAAAATGTTTCCAAAATTGTAAAATGCGTTCTATTCCAATTCCTCGGGGTTCGCGAGATCTCTGCTTGCTTCAAAGGAATGTAAATTTCTTTACTTCCTGTCCCGGTCAGGTGGGGACCTAGCTGCAAGAAGATTGCCACGATGAAACATTGCAGCAACAACAAGGGATGTATCCACTTAATGTATCAGTAAATGGTTTATTACTAGGCCGTATAATAGGCATTAAAGGGGTTGTCCGCTTTTTACCGTTGAGTATCAGATCGGCTGGGGTCCGACTCCCAGGACCCCCACTGATCAGCTGTTTGAAGAGAAGACATTGCTCTGTTTACCTGCTCGCCGCAGCCATTCCGGCAGCGAGCAGTGTAATTGCAAGTGTGGTGTCTCCATTAACTTCCTTTGGGAAGGCTCTGTCTGTTCAAGTGAATACTGCAGAACTGGGAATACTGGGCAGACTGGGAACTTAATGTGGTCCTGGAAAAAAAAGAAAAAGAAAAGTGACCTCATGTTGTTGGTGGTTCCAAATTTACAGAAGGTGGGGCAACACAAGCAGGCAGGGACAACACAAGCAGGCAGGGGCAACACAAGCAGGCAGGGGCAACACAAGCAGGCAGGGATAACACAAGCAGGCAGGGGGCAACACAAGCAGGCAGGGGGCAACACAAGCAGGCAGGGACAACACAAGCAGGCAAGGGCAACACAAGCAGGCAGGGGCAACACAAGCAGGCAGGGACAACACAAGCAGGCAAGGACAACACAAGCAGGCAGGGGCAACACAAGCAGGCAAGGACAACACAAGCAGGCAGGGGGCAACACAAGCAGGCAGGGGGCAACACAAGCAGGCAGGGACAACACAAGCAGGCAGGGGCAACACAAGCAGGCAGGAGGCAACACAAGCAGGCAGGGACAACACAAGCAGGCAAGGACAACACAAGCAGGCAAGGACAACACAAGCAGGCAGGGGCAACACAAGCAGGCAGGGACAACACAAGCAGGCAGGGACAACACAAGCAGGCAGGGCAACACAAGCAGGCAGGGACAACACAAGCAGGCAGGGGCAACACAAGCAGGCAGGGGCAACACAAGCAGGCAGGGACAACACAAGCAGGCAGGGGCAACAGAAGCAGGCAGGGACAACACAAGCAGGCAGGGGCAACACAAGCAGGCAGGGGCAACACAAGCAGGCAGGGGCAACACAAGCAGGCAAGGACAACACAAGCAGGCAGGAGGCAACACAAGCAGGCAGGGGCAACACAAGCAGGCAGGAGGCAACACAAGCAGGCAGGGACAACACAAGCAGGCAAGGACAACACAAGCAGGCAAGGACAACACAAGCAGGCAGGGGCAACACAAGCAGGCAGGGACAACACAAGCAGGCAGGGACAACACAAGCAGGCAGGGCAACACAAGCAGGCAGGGACAACACAAGCAGGCAGGGACAACACAAGCAGGCAGGGGCAACACAAGCAGGCAGGGGCAACACAAGCAGGCAGGGACAACACAAGCAGGCAGGGGCAACAGAAGCAGGCAGGGACAACACAAGCAGGCAGGGGCAACACAAGCAGGCAGGGGCAACACAAGCAGGCAGGGACAACACAAGCAGGCAAGGACAACACAAGCAGGCAGGGACAACACAAGCAGGCAGGGACAACACAAGCAGGCAGGGGCAACACAAGCAGGCAGGGACAACACAAGCAGGCAGGGACAACACAAGCAGGCAGGGGCAACACAAGCAGGCAAGGACAACACAAGCAGGCAGGGGCAACACAAGCAGGCAAGGACAACACAAGCAGGCAGGGGCAATACAAGCAGGCAGGGGCAACACAAGCAGGCAAGGACAACACAAGCAGGCAGGGGCAACACAAGCAGGCAGGGACAACACAAGCAGGCAGGGACAACACAATCAGGCAGGGACAACACAAGCAGGCAGGGACAACACAAGCAGGCAGGGACAACACAAGCAGGCAGGGGGCAACACAAGAGGCCAGGGGGCAACACAAGCAGGCAGGGACAACACAAGCAGGCAGGGGGAAACACAAGCAGGCAGGGACAACACAAGCAAGCAGGGACAACACAAGCAGGCAGGGACAGGATTTGCGTCATGTAATTTACAGAACATGCCGACAACTGTGAAGATGTTTTTCTTTTTTTTTTTTATTGTGAAGCAAAGAACAAATAGAACAAAGTAACAGAAAAAGTCAATGTGCAGAACTATTCACCCCCCTAAAGTCAATACTTTGTAGAGCCCCTTTTGCGGCAATCACAGCTCCAAGTCGCTTTGGATAAGTCTCTATGAGCTGCCACATCTTACCTCTGGGATTTGTGCCCATTCCTCCTTGCAGAACTGCTCCGGCTCCTACAGGTCGGATGTTTGCGCTTGTGAACAGCAATCTTTACGTCTGACCACAGATCTTCTATTGGATTGAGATCCGGGCTGTGACTCGGCCATTCCTACACATTTACATGTTTCCCTTTAAACCTCTCAGTGTTGCTTTAGCCGTGTGTTTGGGGTCATTGTCCTGCTGGAAGGTGAACCTCCGTCCTGGCCTCAGATCACGCACAGAGTGGGGCAGGTTCTGCTGAAGAATATCCCTGTATTTAGCACCATCCATCTTCCCTCAGCTCTGACCAGTTTCCAAGTCCCCCCAGCATGATGCCGCCACCACCATGTGTCACTGTGGGGATGGTGTTCTTTGGGTGATGTGATGCATTGGGATTGCGCCAGACATAGCGTTTTCTTTAGCCAAAAAGTTAAATGTTAGTCTCCTCAGACCAGAGCCCCTTCCTCCATACATTTTGGGAGTCTCCCACAGGCCTTTTCACAAACTCACAACGTGTCTTTTTGTTTGTAGCTGACAGTGAGGCTGGGTTCACACCTGAGCGTTTTACAGCGCGTTCCTACGCGCTGTAAAACGCTCAATAAGGAGAAACCAATGCTTCCCTATGGGAATGGTTCTCACCTGGGCGTTTTACAGCGCCCGACGCGCTGTACGATCGCGCTGTAAAACGCCCGACGCCCCAAGAAGTACATGAGCTTCTTTGGGGCGTCTTGTCGCGCGTTTCCGTACATAGACTTTCGGGAACGCGCGACAATGGGCGTTCGCTTGTCTCTGTATGCGCGATTGCAAACGCCAGTACAATCGCGCATACAGAGCGCTCCTTTCGGAACGCTCAGGTCTGAACCTAGCGTAATGGCTTCTTCTGGCCGCTCTGCCATAAAGCCCAACTCTATGGAGCGTACGGCTTATTGTCGTCCTATGTACAGATCCTCCAGTCTCTGCTGTGAAACTCTGCAGCTCCTCCAGGGTCACCTTAGGTCTCTGTGCTGCCTCTCTGATTAATGCCCTCCTTGCCCGGTCGGTGAGTTTTGGTGGGCGGCCGTCTCTTGGCAGGTTTGCGGTTGTGCCATGTTCTTTCCATTTGGTTATGATAGATTTGATGGGGCTCCTCGGGATCATCAAAGATCTGGATATTTTTTTTATAACCTAACCCTGACTTCTCAACAACATTGTCCCTTACTTGTTTGGAGAGCTCCTTGGTCTTTATGGCAGTGTTTGGTTAGTGATGCTTCTTGCTTAGGTGTTGCAGCCTCTGGTGTGTATATGTAATGACAGATCATGTGACACTTAGATTGCACACAGGTGACATCATTTCACTAATTATGTGACTTCTGAAGGTAATGGGGTTCCGTTGTTCCGTGATCCGCTTTTTCGTTTTTGTTTCCGTGTGTCTTCCTTTATTTTTGGAGGACCACCAGACATAAAGGAAAGTAAAAAAAAATCTAAGACAGGTTTGCCATGCAAATGATAGGAAAAAAAACAGATGCAGACGCGGATGACAATCTTGTGTGCCTCCGTGTTTTTTAGTGGTCCCATTGACTTAAATGGGTCCGCAAACCGTTTTTTTGACAGACTGGAACCACAGATCACGGACGCGGATGATAAACGGTGCAATAGGCGAGTTTTCAACTGACCTATTGAAAGTCAATGGGTCCGCAGAAAATCACGAAAAACGGCACAACGGACACGGAATAAAACAACGGTTGTGTGCATGAGGCCTTACAAAACATTGAACTTAAGGCTGTAATGTAACAAAACACAAAAAAAGTCAAGGGGGGGTGAATACTTTTGCAAGGCACTTTAGATAGATAGATATGAAATAAATAAATGATAGATCTAAAAAAAACTTGTGAAGCTACAACACCTAGCATGGAATGGCAGTCACTGACACGCTGGGGGTTGTAGTTGTATAACAGATGAACAGCTACTGAGCTACATGGTTATAAAAGTGGTGATGTCTCTGCAGCGATACATTGCGGCTGTTCGGGGCTGGTCCTGATCTCTAGCTGGATGATAGAATGAATATATATGATTGTTGGAAATGAGACAGACCTGTGGCTGTCAGCGCATACTGGGAGTTGTAGTCTTGCAGCAGCTGACGAGCCGCAGGTTGGAGACCACTGCCCTGACCGCTGCTCGCACCGTTGATGATTTCTCGTGTTTACTCGTTTAATTAATGACATTTCCTTTTATCCGCAGCCTGACATTGTTTTGCTTCGATTGTTATCACAGAAATTCTGAAACTAAACTTTTCCCCTCGGCGCAGGCTCGTCCCTCTCGGGGACTGTTCATGTATCAGCCTTTCCAGCTAAAAACACACAGCGTTCAGAAACGCACCACAAATACATCGACATCTCATCAGACTTTTGGGAAATGTTTCAGCAGATCATTGTTGCATCAGAATGACTTGCCAAACATGAGTTATCTTTTTCTTTCTTTTTTTTTTTTTTTATGGGAACCTGTCAGCAGTATCAACCCCTTTAAACCAGGCATGCTCAACCTGCGGCCCTCCAGCTGTTGTAAAACTACAACTGCCACAATGCCCTGCTGTAGGATGTTCGGGCATGCTAGGAGTTGTAGTTTTGAAACAGCTGGAGGGCCGCAGGTTGAGCATGCCTGCTATAAACCCAGCATACTGTCTTGTCGGGTTGACCCTGCTGATTACAATGATACCTGTCAGTAGAGAGGGGTCCAACATTTGGGGGTCCACCAGCAGACACAAGCAGCAGCTCCACACATTTAAGTGGCCGCACGTCTTTTCTCTGGATTTATATTTTGGTTTCTCAGGGAATGACATCACCGTGCAGTGAGGGGATGACATCACCGTGCAGTGAGGGGATGACATCACCGTGCAGTGAGGGGATGACATCACCGTGCAGTGAGGGGATGACATCACCGTGAAGTGAGGGGATGACATCACCGTGAAGTGAGGGGATGACATCACCGTGCAGTGAGGGGATGACATCACCGTGCAGTGAGGGGCTAGGAAGACCCAGAAAACCCCAGCAAAATAATCTAGGGGAGGCCCAACCGACATCTCTTACATCTCTACGCAAAATGGATAATAATGTATTAATAATTCTTACACAACTTTCTGATAAGCATGCACAAGCACAATGAGCAAGCAGAGCTGCAGTGTAAAGTATGAGGGGAACACCATAGCAGCTTAGATACCAACAGACAAGGCAGATACTGTAATTGCAGCTAAGCTGGAAATACTGATCATAGATAGATAGATATGAGATAAATAGACAGACAAATATATTAGATAGATAAATAGATAGAAAATAGACAGACAATGGATAGATAGATAATAGATGATAGATAGATAGATAGATAGATAGATATGAGATAGATTCTAGATCTAAAACATCTATAGGTATTATGAAGCTACAACAACTAGCATGGGATAGCAGTCACTAAGATGCTGGGAGTTGTAGTTTTACAACAGCTGGAAAGCTACTGATCTACTTGATTATAAAACTTGGCATAGAACCACATAGTGATTGTCTCTGCATCATTACATCACGGAGCTCAGGGCGTAATATGGCTGTTGGGGGCCTTTGCCGGGGGGTCCTGACCTCTCGCTGGATGAGGCCCAGAGTCTACACAGTAAAGTTCTCTGGAGCGGCTCCAGGCATTTGCCAATCGTGCTGTATGATGTACTGGGTGAGAGAGCTCCTCGTAGTCTATGGGGACTGGTTACATTGTAACACATCATGTAACGGGCAGTAATGGTCTGATATTATACCTTATATACCTTATATTAATTACCCCAGTATGGTATATTGCTAGGACTTACCCTACTATTGTCATCGGCGACCCCCGGGACCCTCGATCTGGAGAATGAAGGTCTCTTTGGCATTTCCCCTGCCCAGCAATGTTACACAATACCCTTGCAATTAAATATACCAACTCCAATAAAACTCCTGCCTGGCATCAAGTTGTGACCCCCATAGTTCCTCCATACTGTTTCCACACCATGTGAGGTATTGGTCAGCAGTGGACAATGCGAGTATATATTAAGTCTCATTACAGAAACCTATGACTTTGGACCCTATTAGGACATATGGA
The DNA here is from genome assembly GCF_014858855.1 of Bufo gargarizans. Taxonomy (NCBI): domain Eukaryota; kingdom Metazoa; phylum Chordata; class Amphibia; order Anura; family Bufonidae; genus Bufo; species Bufo gargarizans. The sequence goes on along the minus strand of NC_058090.1, from coordinate 16,755,227 downwards.
TGTTATAGAGGAGGGTCCCAGGTTGGGACCCCAAATAGCAGACCTCGCTGTGATGGTGCCAAACACCATTCATTTATATGGCTTACATGTCCCCTGTCGCGGCCATAGCTATTCCAACTGATGGCAAATCCACAGACAAATCTGTGACAAAATCATTATTTGGGAGGTACTATCTCTCCCTGGGGAGAGAGCACCTTAATCAGTGTGAGGAGACTTATAGGTCGTACATGCTCCTCTGGAATTCTGAGAAGAAATGGATGCAAATGAGCTCTTAGCAAGCTCCACCTCTACTGCCACCAGATGTATGGCTATCCTATAAGTCAATGTTTAAATAGGCTTAGGGACATAACTTGGATATTAGGTAAGCCAGCATCTCCTCTGCAGACAGCTGTTTGGGGGTGATTGCCCCTCATCTGTATGGAACAAGTGGATTTTGCAGCAGTTGCATCAGGACCTTGCATAAAGATTGCCCAGACCCATCAATCCTGAGTCCCCAATACACATGCATTCTGGGCTCTGCCAAGCATGCATGTCTTTCTTTTCAGTGGGGGGAATTCAATGCTTTGGCAGCTGATTACCTTCTGCCCAATTCTTCTTTCCCCCATAGGCAGAGAGTCCCCTAATACACATTAGATAGCCTGCCAATGATGCCGTCTTTCAACTTTTATATATGGGCACCTCGGGTGGCGATAATGGCAACAGGGTGTCACGGATGATGTTGCAGATAGCTGGAAGTTATGAATAAACGTCCAACTGGCTTGATCCCAAACTAAGGAGCATATAGGTGACCCCTATAAAAGCCTAATAGCTCACCCTGACTGCTAAGCACATACAAGGGTCTCAAAGGTAGACGATTGTATGCCCACGTACCTAATACTGTGTGACACCTGAAAACCCTATAATAGTGAGGGGACACGACCACCGGCTCCCTGCACTTCATACGGAGGGAGTCAGGGTCACCTAGAATCAAGCCAGCAAGGAAATACAATACATGAAAGGACTTATCTGAACAAGCAGCAGCAGAAGCCTCCAGCAGTGAACACTTCAATCCAGGAAGTAGTACAAACCGCAAAGTGAGGCAGTATGGGAGGGAATATAAAGGAAAGAGGATTAGTCTAAATAGGTGACACCTGGGAGAAGGAAATGAGATGAGAAAGTGAAACCAAAACAAAGAACATCATGCAAGAGGTAGAGAAGGACGTCTGTCAGACCTCACAGAACTGGCGGTGACACAGGGGCGGATTGGGAACCTAAAGTGGCTCCAGAAAAAAAATCTAAAAGTGGCCCCTAAGTTGTTGGCGAGTGCAAATGAACAGAAGGCGGGGCAACACAAGCCACACGTAGACAGGGACAAGAAAAGTAGGCGGGGCCAGCAATACCGTAGAGCAGCACAAAATACCGCCCCATCAGAACCAAATACCACAGTGCAGCACAAAATACCGCCCCTTCAGAACCAAATAACACAGTGCAGCACAAAATACCGCCCTTCAGTACCAAATACCATAGTGCAGCACAATATACTGCCCCAGAAGAACCAGGTACCACAGTGCAGCATAAAATACCGCCCCAGCAGAACCAAATACCACAGTGCTGCATAATATACTGCCCCAGCAGAATCAAATACTATAGTGCAGCATAAAATACCACCCCAGCAGAACCAAATACCACAGTGCAGCATAAAATACCGCCCCTTCAGAACCAAATACAACAGTGTAGCATAAAATACCGCCACAGCAGAACCAGATACAACAGTGCAGCACAAAATACCGCTCCTTCAGAACCAAATACCACAGTGCAGCACAAAATACCACCCCTTCAGAACCAAATGCAACAGTGTAGCACAAAATACCACCCTATCAGAACCAAATACCATAGTGCAGCATACAATACTGCCCCAGCAGAACCAGATACCACTGTGCAGCATAAAATACCGCTCTTCAGAACCAAATACCATAGTGCAGCATACAATACTGCCCCAGCAGAACCAGATACCACAGTGCAGCATAAAATACCGCCCTTCAGAACCAAATACCATAGTGCAGCATACAATACCGCCCCATCAGAACCAGATACCACAGTGCAGCATAAAATACCGCCCTTCAGAACCAAATACCATAGTGCAGCACAATATACTGCCCCAGAAGAACCAAATACTACAGTGCAGCACAAAATACCGCCCCTTCAGAACCAAATACCATGGTGCAGCACAAAATACCGCCCCTTCAGAACCAAATACCACAGTGTAGCACAAAATACCGCCCTTCAGAACCAAATACCATAGTGCAGCACAATATACTGCCCCAGCAGAACCAAATACCACAGTGCAGCATAAAATACTGCCCCAGCAGAACCAAATACCACAGTGCAGCATAAAATACTGCCCCAGCAGAACCAAATACCACAGTGCAGCACAATATACTGCCCCAGCAGAACCAAATACCACAGTGTAGCACAAAATACCGCCCTATCAGAACCAAATACCATAGTGCAGCATACAATACCGCCCCATCAGAACCAGATACCACAGTGCAGCATAAAATACCGCCCTTCAGAACCAAATACCATAGTGCAGCACAATATACTGCCCCAGAAGAACCAAATACCACAGTGTAGCACAAAATACCGCCCTTCAGAACCAAATACCATAGTGCAGCACAATATACTGCCCCAGCAGAACCAAATATCACAGTGCAGCATAAAATACTGCCCCAGCAGAACCAAATACCACAGTGCAGCATAAAATACTGCCCCAGCAGAACCAAATACCACAGTGCAGCACAATATACTGCCCCAGCAGAACCAAATACCACAGTGTAGCACAAAATACCGCCCTATCAGAACCAAATACCATAGTGCAGCATAAAATACTGCCCCAGCAGAACCAGATACTACAGTGCAGCATAAAATACCGCCCCAGCAGAACCAAATACCATAGTGCAGCACAATATACTGCCCCAGAAGAACCAAATACTACAGTGCAACACAAAATACCGCCCCTTCAGAACCAAATACCATAGTGCAGCACAAAATACCGCCCCATCAGAACCAGATACCACAGTGCAGCATAAAATACCGCCCTTCAGAACCAAATACCATAGTGCAGCACAATATACTGCCCCAGAAGAACCAAATACTACAGTGCAGCACAAAATACCGCCCCTTCAGAACCAAATACCATGGTGCAGCACAATATACTGCCCCAGCAGAACCAAATACCACAGTGCAGCAGAAAATACTGCCCCAGCAGAACCAAATACCACAGTGCAGCATAAAATACTGCCCCAGCAGAACCAAATACCACAGTGCAGCACAATATACTGCCCCAGCAGAACCAAATACCACAGTGTAGCACAAAATACCGCCCTATCAGAACCAAATACCATAGTGCAGCATACAATACCGCCCCATCAGAACCAGATACCACAGTGCAGCATAAAATACCGCCCTTCAGAACCAAATACCATAGTGCAGCACAATATACTGCCCCAGAAGAACCAAATACCACAGTGTAGCACAAAATACCGCCCTTCAGAACCAAATACCATAGTGCAGCACAATATACTGCCCCAGCAGAACCAAATATCACAGTGCAGCATAAAATACTGCCCCAGCAGAACCAAATACCACAGTGCAGCATAAAATACTGCCCCAGCAGAACCAAATACCACAGTGCAGCACAATATACTGCCCCAGCAGAACCAAATACCACAGTGTAGCACAAAATACCGCCCTATCAGAACCAAATACCATAGTGCAGCATAAAATACTGCCCCAGCAGAACCAGATACTACAGTGCAGCATAAAATACCGCCCCAGCAGAACCAAATACCATAGTGCAGCACAATATACTGCCCCAGAAGAACCAAATACTACAGTGCAACACAAAATACCGCCCCTTCAGAACCAAATACCATAGTGCAGCACAAAATACCGCCCCATCAGAACCAGATACAACAGTGCAGCACAAAATACCGCCCTATCAGAACCAAATACCACAGTGTAGCACAAAATACCGCCCCATCAGAACCAGATACAACAGTGCAGCACAAAATACCGCCCTATCAGAACCAAATACCACAGTATAGCACAAAATACCGCCCTATCAGAACCAAATACCACAGTGCAGCATAAAATACTGCCCCAGCAGAACCAGATAACACAGCGCAGCATAAAATACCGCCCCTTCAGAACCAAATACCACAGTGCAGCATAAAATACCACCCCAGCAGAACCAAATACCACAGCGCAGCATAAAATACCGCCCCAGCAGAACCAAATACCACAGTGCAGCATAAAATACCACCCCAGCAGAACCAAATACCACAGTGCAGCATAATATACTGCCCCAGCAGAACCAGATACCACAGTGCAGCATAAAATACCGCCCCAGCAGAACCAAATACCACAGTGCAGCATAATATACTGCCCCAGCAGAACCAGATACCACAGAGCAGCACAATATACTGCCCCAGCAGAGCCAAATACTATAGTGCAGCACAATATACCGCCATATCACCATACTGAGGATGGTGATACAGTTGAATTCAGGAGGGCTCCTATGGCCGCCGGCCAGGTGCATAATTAATTAATGCTGAGAGCATCAGATTGTTATGTACCCAGCCAGCGGCCATGAGGAGGGCTCGGGCGGCCCCCTGGGCATTGGCCCACTGGGAAATTTCCCTGTAGGGTATATTGCCAATTCGCCCCTGAATATCAGTTTCTATTCAATGACAGCAAGGATATAAGAAAGTTTCAGAATCAGAAAAAACACTTCTGAATGTGTAAAATGAGGGGAGGGAAGGGGGGCGCTATCTGATCTATAGGGGGCGCTTAAGGGTACTTAACTGCCTGCCGGATCCAGCAATCCGGATGCAAACTGATGGCATTTGTCAGATGGATCCGTCTGACAAATGCTTAAAAAAACTGATCCGTCTCTCTGGTGTCATCCGGAAAAACGGATCCGGTATTCATTTTTTTTGCATTTTTAAGCCGGATCCGGCACTAATACACTTCAATGTAAATTAAATGTTCAGTATTTTTGGCCGGAGAGAAAACTGCAGCATGCTGCGGTATTTTCTCCGTCCAAAAAACGTAAGAGGGACTGAACTGATGTATTCTGAACAGATTGCTCTCCATTCAGAAGGCATTAGGATAAAACTGGTCAGTTTTTGTTTCCGGTATTGAGCCCCTGTGACGGAACTCAATACCGGAAAACAAAAACGCTCAAAAGTCAGTTTTTACATTTTCACGTGTTTTTTGGACTATACCAATGATCTATAGTTACAGGGGTTAAAACAGGACGATCCCCCCTTTCAATAGCCGTGAACTGCACCGAGCAGATTTCCTCCCTGCGTCCAGCGTTCTTCCTTCAGCTCCGTCTCCGAATAATTTCCCTGAGATCCTTTAATTGGCACCAATTCATTAATAAAAAAGTAGTTTTATTTTTATGCCGTGTCCTGGGATCTCATTCAACGATGAGAAAGAAACAATCTGTCAAAGCCGAGACTGGGTTACATGAAATATTTACACCCCCCCTCCCCAGGAATGATTTGCAAGTTTGGGGGGGGGGGGTAAAAAAGGAGCGGGGGAGGGGAAGGGTTTGACCCCCTTCCAATTTTCCGACAGCGTCTGGTATTGTTGTCCCCACCTTGTGTCCTTCTGATGGGTCTTTTAAAAAATGGGGTCTGACATTGACTGATCCTGAGCGGAGTATGAGACTCAGAGAAACCGGCTTTGAAATGTTTGTCGGGGGTTGGGGGGGGGGGGGGAATAAAAGACTCTAATTCCCAGCGGGAGACTGGGAAAATAATGTCCCTGCTCCTAAGACCCAGGAGGATGCAGAAAATCACATTGTTGCTGTGCCTGCACAATACTACAAGTAAATGTCTGTTATCTTCGCAGCCGCATTATTAACCCCTGCAAACCCCCCCTATAATAAATGGGAGCGAGTAGCGGAAAAAGTGTTCTGCGCCAAAGGATCCGGCATGACCTCAGCTGCACCTTAAATACTTGTGCACAGAAAGAGCGAAGGGAGAACAATTATATAACCGAAGAGAAAGTAAACAAATCAGCGACTGGCAACTGTATCAGAAAAGCGCAACATTGTGCAACATTGTATCCATACGTGTTTCCTGTTCCATTAGGAAAGATACAGGATGATCCCACGATACCAACACGGTCTGCGGCGCTGTACGTACAGTCTATGCTCCTCAGTGGGGGCTCCTAAACTAATTCCCTTGCCCCCAACCTATCCACGTAGTATTCCATTCTGGCGGAAACAAAGTTGCAAATTTTGGCCCACAATGTGTTTTCATGGAAACGTGGGCGTGGCTAGTAATGCTAAGGAGATGTACAGTGTATCCACCGCGACTTTTTTGTTAATAAAAAATCCCCATGCGCACGTCCGTTGCCCACAAACAGCGGGTCCGCAACACACGGCCACCGGCCATGTGCACCCCGCATTACTGATGCGGACCCATTCACTTCTATGGGGCTGAGCTGCGCTTAGGCTGTGTGACCGCTGAACGTGACGTCACTGGCCTAGGAAGAGGCTGCATTTAAATGGGGGACACTGGACCTCTGTTCATTGGGGGTTCTAGCTGTCAAACCCCCATGATCTAACAGTTATCCCCTATCCGCAGGAAAGCTATTGTAACAAAAAAAATCCCAGACACAGAGTCTGTCAGCAGTTTTTTTTTTTTTTAATCAAGTTTTTTATTCAATTTTTAGTTTTGACCAGACTAAACTGCTGACGGCTCTAGATAGGGGGATAAACATACCTTTTGTGGAGTTTTTATTATCAGGAGTAGTGAGAATATGAAGTTTTATTCTGCTAGGTTCTTCTCTCCCCACTGCTCTGAGTGACAGCTCTAGAGGTCTCCTGGTCAGAACTGCTGACAGACTCCTTTTTAAAAGAACACAATGGAATCCCTGTGCCATGTCGCACCTCTTCAGGCAGAACTGAGGTTTTGTCTGGAGTGTTCCTTTAAATGGCATCACTACTTGCACTATGGGTATTCCTACCATATGGGCAGTGGTGCACCACCAATGAGGCCAGGTGAGGCGATTGCCTCAGGCAGCACCAGGTAGGGGCAAGAGGAGGGGCAGCTGAAGGGCCATGTACTGAAGGGAAGGGGTAAGGTAGGGGCAAGAGGGTGGCAGCTGAAGGGCCATGTACTGAAGGGAAGGGGTTAGGTTAAGAAATTGGCATTGGGGAGGGGGGACGCTGTTTCGGTTTTCGCCTCAGGCAGCAGGAAGGCTAGGTGCACCACTGCATATGGGCCCTCCATACAGCCCCTATAGGGCTCTAACCTTCTACATCATAGGAGCCATTACTTTAACCTTAGTAAACCTGGTTGGGGGAGGTTACCCCCTGTCTGGGAGAAGAGTGCACAGGAGTGCAGCGAGAATAAGGAGAGATAACAGGGTAAAGTATGGGGGTTAGAGGGGATCTCGGGGAGGATTCGGCAGCGTGATACATTAATGTGATTAGCGATTCACACCATCTCTTAGGTAATCTGGTGTCGCGTCCCCGCGGCCGGGGTTGTGTCAGTTCATGCTGCAAATCTTGCTGCGTTTTGATCATTTCTGAATTCTCTTGTTTGCAGGGATGAGGCAGAAAGCGCAGAAATGTCTTTTCATTGTAAAGAACACAGTAAACATTTCTGCGCCGCCTGCCAGCTCATTATCTAACTAGGTCTCTCCGGTTACTCTGAAAACGACAGGAGCCGCGACGCCGCTGCCAAAAAGCACATTTTAGCCGGTGAATCCATCTCTAGCACATTATAAGAGATTATCACATTTCTGGGATCATTTATTAACATAAATCTTTAGTTTTCATGCAGCCGAGAACAGCACAGACTCAAGCCAATACGTTAAAGGAGAACTCACCCTAAATGATGATGAGTGGGTGTGAAATAATTCTCAATTATAGGTAATGATATCTGTCTCTGGGAAAGCTGAGTGACCAGGGCTGGGTTAATGGAAAATGAGGCTGAGGGCAGCAGGTGGAGTAACCTTGGCCATTGTCACATCAAGATAATGGTGCAATATAATATATAGTACCACCATATAGTGCCAGGCCACATAATACTGCCTAATACAGCCCACATTATTCCACCTTATAGTGGCAAAATAATATACCCATTATCAACTCACATAATGCTGCCACATATTGACAAGATAATACTGCCATGTGTGCCCGCACAATACCACCATACAGTGCCAAAGGAATACTACCATATACAGCCCTACATAATTCTGTCAAATACACGATCCCACCATATATGGGTGGACAGCACTCCTTGGTAATGATGTATCGGGTGCTCGTCTCCAGGAGGGGTGGTAAAAAGCCCCTAGTAGAACAACTTGTAGATATCCAGAAAAATAAAAAACGGAGACAGCACGTCCAAAAAGGTGCAAAAAGTGGAATTTATTCCGGATGCAACATTTCGGCTGCGTGTTAGCCTTTTTCATGCTTGAAAAAGGCTAACACGCAGCCGAAACGTTGCATCCGGATATACAGCCTACATACAGTAATTCTGCCCATGCAATCCCACTTTACGATGCTGAAATCATACACTAATAATCCATATAATACCGCTATATATTGCTATGAGCATAAAACCATGTCCAGCCCACTTAACAATGCCAAAATAATACTGCATTAAGTAATTCTGCCCATGCACTCCCACCAAATAATGTGGAAATAATACACCAATAATCCACATAATACCTTACATACCTTACAAGTATCATACTGCCATGTCCGGCCCACATATCATTGTCATATATAGCCCACAAAATGCCATCACACAGGGCCCAAAAAATACTGCCATATATATCCCGACAACACACCGCCATATAATGCCGAAATAATACACCAATGTTCCACATAATACCGCTACATATTGCTAAGATCATAAAGCTATGTCCATCCCTCTTAATATTGACATGTACAACCAACATACTACCGCTATACAGAGCCAATATAATACTACTGTATATAGCTGGCACATTTGCATCATATAGTGCTGAAATAATACACAATAATAAGGGCTCGTTCACACGACCGTATGTCTTTTTCAGTGTTTTGCGGGCCGTTTTTCCCGGATCTGTTCTTCCGTTTCTTTTTTTAGTAGTGTTTCCAGTTCCGCTCAGTTTTTCCGTATGGCAGTATACAGTAATTACATAGAAAAAATTGGGCTGGGCATAAAATTTTCAATAGATGGTTCCGCAAAAACGGAACGGATACGGAAGACATACAGAGTACAATCCGTATGTGTTTGTTGTTTTTTGCGGACCCATTGACTTGAATGGAGCCACGGAACGTGATTTGCGGGCAATAATAGGACATGTTCTATTTTTCAACGGAACGGAAATACGAAACGGAATGCATAAGGGGTACATACCGTTTTTTTTTTGTGGAACAGACTGTATACGGAACGCAAAAAACGTTCGTGTGAACGAGCCCTAAGCCACAGATACCGGAAAATTGCCTTTGTTTTCAATGACATAATTTGACCACAAGGGGCACTGCTCCATTGCACGCTAGTTGAGTAATACTTTGTAGATTGCAGTCATTTCTGTCTAAAACTAGTATGAATTACTTTAAAGAAAATACATTTCAAGATGATAGAACATGTGAATAGATACCACAGAATAAAATGTCCATTCATGAGACCAAAATAATAATAAACAGAGAAAAAGTAGCAAATCTGCGTTTTATCTATGTATCTCTTACTTCTATAACACAACATGTTCCGCAGCGCCGGGCAGACATCATTATCTCGCACTGCCCCAAATGGAGCCCACAATCTACACTCCCTACAGCGATGACTTTGGGGAGTAGGAGGAGATCGGAGAATCCGGAGAAAAGCCACATAACACGGGGAGAACATACAAACTCCATGAAGATGTGGCCCTTAGAAAGGTTTAACTCTAGGACTCCAGCGCTGCAAGGCCCCAGCACTAACCACTGGGCTACCTATCTATCTATCTATCTATCTATCTATCTATCTATCTATCTATCTCATATCTATCTATCTATCTATCTCATATCTATCTATCTGTATCTATCTATCTATCTGTCTATCTATCTATCTATCTATCTATCTATCTATCTATCTATCTATCTCATATCTATCTATCTATCTCCTATCTATCTATCTATCTATCTGTCTATCTATCTGTCTATCTATCTGTCTATCTATCTATCTATCTGTCTATCTATCTATCTATCTATCTGTCTATCTATCTATCTATCTATCTATCTCATATCTATCTATCTATCTATCTGTCTGTCTGTCTGTCTGTCTATCTATCTATCTATCTATCTATCTCATATCTATCTATCTATCTATCTATCTGTCTGTCTGTCTGTCTGTCTATCTATCTATCTATCTATCTATCTCATATCTATCTATCTATCTATCTATCTATCTCCTATCTATCTATCTATCTATCTATCTCCTATCTATCTATCTATCTATCTATCTTGGGCGGCTGCCTCAGACCAGGGTCAGTAGGTAATAATTGCACTTGCACTTTAAACTGTGATCTTTTTCTTCCCCCGTTCCCTTTTGCAGTCCCTGCCCAGTGTTGGCTGCACCCAGGCTTACACTCCTGTAATGTTTGGAGTGTTTATGTATTTATGTCCTGGATGCTATCACCATTATAGGTGCCCCACTGGGCTGATACTGCTCTACAATTGTGTATGGGGGGATACTAGTCCCTTATTGGTTTGGAGCTTACTCTGTTTTTATACAAATTATTTGTAACACCGTAGTGTTCCCATTATGTGCTGTTTTTGTATATGTTTTAACTGATATACCATTTAATGTTTTTGGATATCCAATAAAGGAAATAATTAATTAAAATTGTTCTCTGTGTGGCTGCTCTTTGAGCTTTGTAGGCGATAATACGAATAACTCCATGCGAGATATTTATGAGATAGTTGTTTTTTGGTGTTTTACTATCTATCTGTATCTGTCTATCTCATATCTATCTATCTATCTATCTATCTATCATTTATCTATCTATCTATCTCATATCTATCTATCTATCTATCTGTATCTATCTATCTATCTATCTCATATCTATCTATCTATCTATCTATCTATCTATCTGTCTATCTATCTATCTGTATCTATCTATCTATCTATCTATCTCATATCTATCTATCTATCTATCTGTCTATCTATCTATCTATCTATCTCATATCTATCTATCTATCTATCTATCTCATATCTATCTATCTCATATCTATCTATCTATCTATCTATCTATCTAATATCTATCTCATATCTATCTATCTATCTATCTATCTATCTATCTATCTCATATCTATCTATCTATCTATCTATCTCATATCTATCTATCTATCTATCTATTATCTATCTATCTATCCATTATCTATCTATCTATCTATCTATCTCATATCTATCTATCTATCTATCTATTATCTATCTATCTATTATCTATCTATCTATCTATCTATCTATCTATCTAATATCTATCTCATATCTATCTATCTATCTATCTATCTATCTATCTATCTATCTATCTATCTATCTATCTATCTGTATCTATCTATTATCTATCTATCTCATATCTATCTATTTATTTATCTATCTATTGAAAATCTATTGTTTCAATAATGGCTCCCAGCTATGGAGGACCACCGGCGTCCATGAAATAATTGGGCATCACTGGGACCCCTGGTTGGGATGGATGGATGAGTTGTCAACACATATAAGGACAATTTCACTATAACACGAGGACAAGACATGACTATTGTTCTGTGACCCAGTAGTAACCCTTTGCCTGCCGGTTGTGGGCGGGGGGGGGGGGGGGGGCACCCGTTGGTGTAAATCCTGTGTAATTTGTCTAGTGTTACATAATGAATTGCTGTTGTGATATATGAGCTCCATGTCCATCACACCCTCCATTGGTTTGGCCGCCAGCTTCTCTTCACAGTTAATCCTTGTGGACTACAGACTATAGCGGTGTAACCTAGCTGTCCCCTGCCTGGCTGCTGTGCGCTGCAGTATTACAAGCGCCATCTAGCGGCCTGTACCGGTACTTCAGCTGGGTGAGCCTTAGATCAGATTCTGGTAAATAACATCAAAGCTTTTTCACCCTTTCGACCGACATATAATAATGAAAATGTATGACTTGTAGATGACTGGGGCTGGTAGAAAACCGCTAGAAACAGCGCCACTCACGTCCATGGGCTGCGCGAGGTATTGCAGTTCAGCCCAAGTCATATGAAACAGGTTGCAATGCTAGTAACAGCCATAGACAAGAGAGGCGCTGTTTTTTTAATGTCTTTTTTTAGGGGGTAGTTGGGGTTCAGGGCACCCATACATAGGAAGCTGCGGACTGGTGGTAAACCAGAGACCCGGCTGCCCAGTCGTAATGAATTATTTAAACAATCCAACAAAATATAAAAAATCAGGTTGGTAAACATGGACGAGCGCCTGGATGGCGGCCGCCCGCACACTTTGACCAATGTCACACTGAGCAAAAACATCCCAATTAAAGTACGAACTCTGTTCCGGAAAGTTCTCATTTATCGGCCAGGACAAGAACATCTAATCATAGGAGATCGGATTTATCCTCTAGTTTTATGTCTATAGGGGGCAGTGTTCACACCAGCGTCTTCCTGTCTACAGGGGGCAGTATTCAGCCAATTGTCTCCCGTTCTATAAAGGATAGTATTAAATTCATTATATTTCTGCCTATAGGGGGCAGTGTTATAGCAGTTGGGATCTTGTGTTCTTTAAATTCTGGCCACTAAGGCTACTGTTTTGGGAAAATGTCCGCTGTCGTTATGGAGGCCCTTTGGGTATAACAGTCGAATAAGTATTAATTTGTGTAACATATGTGTAATGTGCAGGTACATGTGTGTGTAATGTGTATATATATATATATATGTGTGCTCACAATGTGTATACGTGTCTATGTAATGTAAAAGGTGCTGTACATATATCTACATTTACAGTGGATATAAAGTCTACACGCCCCTGTTAAAATGTCAGGTTTCTGTGATGTAACAATTGAGACAAAGATAAATCATTTCAGAACTTTTCCCACCTTTAATGTGACCTATAAACTGCACAACTCAATTGAAAAACAAACTGAAATCTTTCAGGTGGAGGGAAGAAAAAATATAAAAATAAAATATACGGTTGCATAAGGCTACTTTCACACTTGCGGCAGGACGGATCCGACAGGCTGTTCACCCTGTCGGATCCGTCCTTCCGCTATTTTGCCGTGCCGCCGGACCGCCGCTCCGTCCCCATTGACTATAATGAGGACGGGGGCGGATCTCCGGCGCAGCACGGCAGTGCACGGTGAAAGGCCGCCGGACTAAAAGTCCTGCATGTCCAACTTTTTAGTCCGGCGGCCTCTCACCGCGGACTGCCGTACTGCGCCGGAGCTCCGCCCCCGTCCCCATTATAGTCAATGGGGATTGAGCGGCGGTCCGGCAGCACAGCGAAATAGCGGAAGGACGGATCCGACAGGGTGAACAGCCTGTCGGATCGGTCCTGCTGCAAGTGTGAAAGTAGCCTAAGTGTACACACCCTTAAACTAATACTTTGTTGAAGCACCTTTTGATGTTATTACAGCACTCAGTCTTTTTGGGTAGGAGTCTATCAGCATGGCACATTTTGACTTGGTAAGATTTGCCCACTCTTCTTTGCAAAAACACTCCAAATCTGTCAGATTGCGGGGCATCTCCTGGGCACAACCCTCTTCAGATCACCCCACAGATTGTCAATCGGATTCAGGTCTGGGCTCTGGCTGGGCCATTCCAAAACTTTAATCTTCTTCTGGTAAAGCCATTCCTTTGTAGATTTGGATGTATGCTTTGGGTCGTTGTCATGCTGGAAGATGAAGTTCCTCTTCATGTTCAGCTTTCTAGCAGAAGCCTGAAGGTTTTCTGCCAATATTGACTGGTATTTGGAACTGTTCATAATTCCCTCTAGCTTAACTAAGGCCCCAGTTCCAGCTGAAGAAGAGAAGCCCCTTGGCATGATGCTGCCACCGCCATGCTTCACTGTGGGGATGGGGTTCTTCTGGTGATGTGCAGTGTTGTTTTTAGGCCAAACATATCTTTTGGAATTATGGCCAAAAAGTTCCACCTTGGTTTCATCAACCCAGAACACCTTTTGGGAGACTTCAGTTGTGTTTTTGCAAAATGTAGCCTGGCTTGGATGTTTTTCTTGGTAAGAAAAGGCTTTCGTCTTGCCCCTCTACCCCATAGCCCAGACATATAAAGAATACAGGAGATTGTTGTCACATGTACCACACAGCCAGGACCTGCCAGATATTCCTGCAGCTCCTTTAATGTCCAGTTCTTGGTGATGTCACTGTTGTGCCATATTTTCTCCACTTGATGATGACGGTCTCCACTGTGTTCCATGGTAGATCTAATGCCTTGGAAATTCTTTTGTCCCCTTCTCCTGACTGATACCTTCTAACAATGAGATCCCTCTGATGCCTTGGAAGCTCTCTGTGGACCATGGCTTCTGCTGTGGGATGCAACTAAGAAAATTTCAGGAAAGACCAACTAGAGCAGCTGCACTTTATTTGGGGTTAATCAGAGGCCCTTTACATGACGGCCGGTGTATGCCGACTCCTATGTAACAGGATTCTGAATGTGATTGCTTAATGCTGAACACAGCTACATCCCCAGTACCATTGTACTGTACACAAAACTATGTCTATGGGACTATATATACAGTGGGGGAAATAATTATTTGACCCCTCACTGATTTTGTAAGTTTGTCCAATGACAAAGAAATGAAAAGTCTCAGAACAGTATCATTTCAATGGTAGGTTTATTGTAACAGTGGCAGATAGCACATCAAAAGGAAAATCGAAAAAATAACTTTAAATAAAAGATAGCAACTGATTTGCATTTCATTGAGTGAAATAAGTATTTGAACCCCTACCAACCATTAAGAGTTCTGGCTCCCACAGAGTGGTTAGACACTTCTACTCAATTAGTCACCCTCATTAAGGACACCTGTCTTAACTAGTCACCTGTATAAAAGACACCTGTCCACAGAATCAATCAATCAAGCAGACTCCAAACTCTCCAACATGGGAAAGACCAAAGAGCTGTCCAAGGATGTCAGAGACAAAATTGTAGACCTGCACAAGGCTGGAATGGGCTACAAAACCATTAGCAAGAAGCTGGGAGAGAAGGTGACAACTGTTGGTGCGATTGTTCGAAAATGGAAGGAGCACAAAATGACCATCAATCGACCTCGCTCTGGGGCTCCACGCAAGATCTCACCTCGTGGGGTGTCAATGGTTCTGAGAAAGGTGAAAAAGCATCCTAGAACTACACGGGAGGAGTTAGTTAATGACCTCAAATTAGCAGGGACCACAGTCACCAAGAAAACCATTGGAAACACATTACACCGCAATGGATTAAAATCCTGCAGGGCTCGCAAGGTCCCCCTGCTCAGGAAGGCACATGTGCAGGCCCGTCTGAAGTTTGCCAATGAACACCTGAATGATTCAGAGAGTGACTGGGAGAAGGTGCTGTGGTCTGATGAGACCAAAATAGAGCTCTTTGGCATTAACTCAACTCGCTGTGTTTGGAGGAAGAAAAATGCTGCCTATGACCCCCAAAACACCGTCCCCACCGTCAAGCATGGGGGTGGAAACATTTTGCTTTGGGGGTGTTTTTCTGCTAAGGGCACAGGACAACTTATTCGCATAAACGGGAAAATGGACGGAGCCATGTATCGTGAAATCCTGAGCGACAACCTCCTTCCCTCTGCCAGGAAACTGAAAATGGGTCGTGGATGGGTGTTCCAGCACGACAATGACCCAAAACATACAGCAAAGGCAACAAAGGAGTGGCTCAAGAAGAAGCACATTAAGGTCAAGGAGTGGCCTAGTCAGTCTCCGGACCTTAATCCAATCGAAAACCTATGGAGGGAGCTCAAGCTCAGAGTTGCACAGAGACAGCCTCGAAACCTTAGGGATTTAGAGATGATCTGCAAAGAGGAGTGGACCAACATTCCTCCTAAAATGTGCGCAAACTTGGTCATCAATTACAAGAAACGTTTGACCTCTGTGCTTGCAAACAAGGGTTTTTCCACCAAGTATTAAGTCTTTTTTTGTTAGAGGGTTCAAATACTTATTTCACTCAATGAAATGCAAATCAGTTGCTATCTTTTATTTAAAGTTATTTTTTCGATTTTCCTTTTGATGTGCTATCTGCCACTGTTACAATAAACCTACCATTGAAATGATACTGTTCTGAGACTTTTCATTTCTTTGTCATTGGACAAACTTACAAAATCAGTGAGGGGTCAAATAATTATTTCCCCCACTGTATATATGTACAGTATAGCAGGACTATTTATGTGCATGGTATAGCAGTACTTTTTATTTGTACACTACAGTGGTACTATTTATGGCATGTATACAATATCAGTATATCAGTACATTTATGTGTACAGTATGGTGGTACTATTTTTGTGTACATTGTAGCAGTATTATTTATGTGTATGGTATGGTGGTACTTATTTGTGTATACTGTAGCAGTACTGTTTATGTTTAAAGTATAACGGTACAATTTATGTTTACTGTAAAGCTGTGTTTTTATGTGTACAATATAGTGGTACTATTTTTGTGTAAATTATAGCAGCAATGTTTATGTGTACAGTATAGCGGAACTATTTATGTGTATGGTATAACAGGACATCTTATTTGTACAGTACAGGGGTACTATTCATGGTATATGTACAATATACCATTTATGTGTACAATATAGTGGTACTCTTAATGCATATAATGTAGCAATACTTTTTATGTGTACAGTATAACAGTGCGTTTTATGTGTGTTGTATGGCAGTACTATTTATGTGTATGGTACAGCAGAATATTTTATGTGCACAGCACAGCGGTACTATTTATGTATTATGTGTATGATATAGTGGTACTATTTATATGTATGCTGTTATGATCATAGTTATGGTTGCGCTTTTTATTTCCCATTGACAGGGGCAGTGAGGCTGTTAGCACTATGGAGGGGTATTAAATTTACTGGGGGCATAATGGAATGGCATTATATCAGCTGAGGGCACTGTAGGGGCACATCATATATACTTGGGGCACTACAAAGGGTCATTATAACTACTGTTGGCACTATAGTGGAACGTTATAACTACTGGGGTTACTACAGGGGGGTATTATAACTACTGGGGCCTAAATGGAAATTACTACGAGGACCTAAATGGGGATGATTAGTGAGTGGGGGCATAAAAGGAGGCATTGTTGTTCTGTGCCTCACCTTATGCAGAAATAAGTTGTGGTCAGGAGAAGTCATCATGGTGGTCTGTGTAGGATTGAGAAAAAAAGGAAACTGAATGACTCTGGAGAAGATCACCTGTAAGTGGGGGCCTAAATGGTAGTATTAATGACTGGGACCTAAATGGGTATGGTCATGGTGGAGCGGTAGTAGTGTTATTATTGGTAATGTTGGTCTCGGTATACTGTGAGGTGGGGTTCTATAAAAAAGGGGCATATTCATAGGTTCGGGGTGCAATACCCGGCTGGTGACCCACGCTACGCCACTGCTGAACTGCATTTATAAGACTAAAAAGTGGTAAACACAGTCGTTAAAATTAAAAGTTATTGTTTTTGTTGTTGCCTAATGTTATTTTCCAGTCGAGTTCTTCCAAGTTTTCTTGGCCACCACAGTAACTTCTCCAGTACGAAAACAAGAAAGCATGTATCCTTTCCTATTATTTCATGCATTTTCTAAAATCCCCCATGCCAAAAGGCGAACAAGCTCTTTATTCTGAAAATTTTTGTATTATTTATTGGTTCTGCAAATCTCCAAATTCTTATGTGCAATTGGACAGGGAAGGGGGGGGGGGGAGTGAGGCCATGGGCCACGTATTTACGGTATACTAAAGGTCTAGGGGGGGGGGGGGAGGAGGGTGGATGATTAACTCCAAAGTCAAGGCCGTCTCTATTTTTGTGACTAGCTAAAATTTAATTGCAGAGCAAAGTTGAAAACATGTTTGCAGCGGGCTCTTCCATGGCTCGCTTCACATCTCAATGAGCATTCATTCTGCACTTATTGTGTAATTCGGTACCCACAGCCAGGCGACATGTCCATAGTTGGCATGTCAGGAGGTGCCACCGAGCCAACGTGCCATTGATCCTGACACTTAACCTTTGACTGCACTTTTTGTTGTTGCTGTTGTTGCTAGATACAACCTGTAATTGCCGTGCACTGGAACTCGGCCATCACACAAAAGTCAGCTTGTCACAATATCTTTTGGCTGAAGACGGAGGTTGACGGTGACATCATTAGACGTGTAGCTGATGGCGTGAGGTTCCTCTGTCCCCTGTGCAATAAACATAATTGCATAATTGTGGGATTGTTATAAACATTACAGCTTTATGGAAAATTACTATGTGAGTTTAAAGCCATTTATGAGGAACGGGAGGGGACCCCCCAGTGAAGACCTTCATAAATTAGCCAGAATAGCTTTGAAGGACCCAACACATTCTTGGATTACATCACCAGGCTGTGTAATACTCTATTCCACTCCAGAGCAGGGATGCTCCAGCTGCGGCCCTCCAGCTGTTGCAAAAATACAACCCCCAGGATGCCCAAATAGCAGTAGGCTTTCCAGGCATATTAGTAGTTTTGCAACAGGTGGAGGGCCGCAGGTGGAGTTTCCCTGCTCCAGATTACTGCCGATTGCAATGTATCAATATTTATACAACGTATCAATGTACTTAAACAATGTATCAGAGTAGATAAGAGTAGCCAGGCTGATTGAGATATATTTTGCTGCCCTGGCTATGGATGGGATCATGCTCATTCCCAGATTCTACCCTAACTAAGAGCTATGGTCCATGACAGGAGAAGGGCAGGCAGTGATAGCATAGGACCCCCCCCCCCCCCCCCCCAGCAAGGAGTGTGTTTGCAGCCCA
Source organism: Bufo gargarizans (assembly GCF_014858855.1). Lineage (NCBI taxonomy): Eukaryota > Metazoa > Chordata > Amphibia > Anura > Bufonidae > Bufo > Bufo gargarizans. Next base: position 16,736,246 of record NC_058090.1, on the reverse strand, counting down.
TACACAAACTAATGATATATTATTCCTATATGAAGTAATGATAAATAATATGCATTTTAAAAATGCACACGTATGACCCACACATAAGAAATGCAAGCCATACATGTGCAGCATCCATAAGGTAGATATAATATAATGTGCACATGCGTCACCCTTGTCCTTCGCTGTATCGCGCAGGGCAAGGCCTTTTTTGTTTACATTAATACACTGCTAGGCAAGAGGCTTCCTCCTAGCAGTGTTCCCGGTGACTTCACCGACACTAATGGGAAGGCTTTAGTGCTGCCCTAGCCTGTAGAATGGCTAGGGCAGCGCTAAAGCCCACCTATTAGTGCTGGTGGTGACTTCACCAGAAACATTGCTAGGAGGAAGCCTCTTGCCTAGCAGTGTATTAATGTAAACAAATAAGGCCTTGCCCTGCGCGATACAGCGCAGGGCAAGGGAGAGCATCGGAGCATGAAACGTTTATCTTAGAGGGCCTGCCTGCTTAGTATTATTGTGTCAGCAATTGTTCCATCCACTTGGGATAATTGTGCATATATGGTAGAGAGGCATTAGCTGAACCTAAATTATCTCCAGAGGGAAAAAGTAAGGAAAGGGGGAGGGATAAAAATGGAGAAGGCAAGGAAGGGAGAAGGGAGGGGGGAAAGGAAGGATCAACAGTAAACTTTTAACAAACTGTCATTTCAAAATCAAGGGGCCCATTTATCAAGCTCACCATATATTTGGAGTAAAAAATAAATAAATAGGCGTATTGGCAACACCTGTTTTTAATCAGCGTCTCATTTATTATCCCTTAATACAGGGATGCCCAACCTGCGGCCCTCCAGCTGTTGCAAAACTACAACTCCCAGCATGCTCTTACAGACTACAGCTATCAGCCTACAACAGGGCATGGTGGGAGTTGTAGTTTTACAACAGCTAGAGGGTCGCAGGTTGAGCATGCCTGCCTTACAGTTTCATATTCACTAAGACTTGTCTCATTGGTTTGCACATGAAAAAATTGTGCAAGTGACCCAAAAAAAGTTAACATCTCTATCTCCTTCAATGTAAAAAAGTATGCAAGTTCCCCCTCAAACCAGTTGGGAAAAATAAGCCTGGTCAGGAGTAAAGTAGAAATACCACCTAATTGAGGCGCAAAAAAATGGGTGCATCTACATATATAGGTCAGAAAAAAGTTGCAAAAGTTTTAAAACTTTTAAATTAGCCTTAAAACTCAAAATCGTCTCAACAGGTGCAAATGCCCCCCAAACAGGAGCAAAATCAGTTGGTAAATTGGTAGACTTAAAAAAACTGGCATTTTACTCATGAAAACAGATGCAGACACTATAGTAAATGTGCCCCCAAAATTCTATCTCTCTATTGAAAAAAAAGACCAGTTTGGGAACCCGGGTGGGTCCCCATGGAGCACGGGAGCCTCCACCTAGGTTCAGATGGCAGTTAAAGCAGTATATGTTGGGCTAGGTGGCCTATGAGATAGGGGGGTCAGTGGAGACAGTCTCTTATGTCAGCTTGTACAGTATATGGGAGGAAGAAGTGCAATCCTACACTTTGAAGAACCGTTCTGTAGATCGTTCTTTCTTGGAGGCTGCTACCTTCTTAATCCTTCTTTATAATAAATTATAGCTTGTCTAAAAATATTTTAAATGGGGGAGGGTCTGGGTGTATCCAGGTGTGTAGAATGGATTTAACCTTTGCTGCTATCATGCTAAGGAGTTTGCTCCTACCTGTGGTACAGGGGAAGTCTGAGTGCCCTATGTAGCCAAATAAGATTTAATGGGACATGAGACAAGATGAGTGGTGGCATTGGTTGAGATCTTTGACCAAAATTGTTGAATAAGCGGGCAACTCCAAAGGCAGTGATAAATGCCGGCAGCTGGTGCCCAACAGTGGGAGCATTGATCAGAGGGGAATATTCCTGATTCCTGGTTTAGTGTATTCTTTCGGCTTTCCCGGGAGGTCCTCTCTAATCCACTGTTATTATCACTGAAGCTTGTTTTTGTTATTCCAAAAAGTACAAATTGCTTAGTTGTCTTATGTAATAAACAGCGACTGTATGAAAGGAGGCAGAGCGGAGCGGCGAGAGGGGTGATACACAGGATAGTGAACTGTATTATACCCATTATTTATAGGAAACACATGATAGCACCGCGACCAGGACAAATAATAGCGAACAATTGTGTAAATAACAAGTCAAACAGAACAGCTTGTCTTAAAATTTGCAGATCCATATTCTCGCCTATAGGGAGCAGTATTATAGTAGTTATATTCTTGTACATAGGAGCAGTATTATAGTAGTTATATTCTTGTACATAGGAGCAGTATTATAGTAGTTATATTCTTGTACATAGGAGCAGTACTATAGTAGTTATATTCTTGTACATAGGAGGCAGCATTATAGCAGTTATATTCTTGTACATAGGAGCAGTATTATAGTAGTTATATTCTTGTACATAGGAGCAGTATTATAGTAGTTATATTCTTGTACATAGGAGCAGTATTATAGTAGTTATATTCTTGTACATAGGAGCAGTATTATAGTAGTTATATTCTTGTACATAGGAGGCAGCATTATAGCAGTTATATTCTTGTACATAGGAGCAGTATTATAGTAGTTATATTCTTGTACATAGGAGCAGTATTATAGTAGTTATATTCTTGTACATAGGAGCAGTACTATAGTAGTTATATTCTTGTACATAGGAGGCAGCATTATAGCAGTTATATTCTTGTACATAGGAGCAGTATTATAGTAGTTATATTCTTGTACATAGGAGCAGTATTATAGTAGTATATTCTTGTACATAGGAGGCAGTATTATAGTAGTTATATTCTTGTACATAGGAGCAGTATTATAGTAGTTATATTCTTGTACATAGGAGCAGTATTATAGTAGTTATATTATTGTACATAGGAGCAGTATTATAGTAGTTATATTCTTGTACATAGGAGGCAGTATTATAGTAGTTGTATTCTTGTACATAGGAGCAGTATTATAGTAGTTATATTCTTGTACATAGGAGGCAGTATTATAGTAGTTATATTCTTGTACATAGGAGCAGTATTATAGCAGTTATATTCTTGTACATAGGAGGCAGTATTATAGTAGTTATATTCTTGTACATAGGAGCAGTATTATAGCAGTTATATTCTTGTACATAGGAGCAGTATTATAGTAGTTATATTCTTGTACATAGGGGCAGTATTATAGCAGTTATATTCTTGTACATAGGAGCAGTATTATAGTAGTTATATTCTTGTACATAGGAGCAGTATTATAGTAGTTATATGCTTGTACATGGGGGAAGTATTGTAGTAGTTATATGCTTGTACATAGGAGCAGTATTATAGTAGTTATATTCTTGTACATAGGAGCAGTATTATACTAGTTATATTCTTGTACATAGGAGCAGTATTATAGTAGTTATATTCTTGTACATAGGAGCAGTATTATACTAGTTATATTCTTGTACATAGGAGCAGTATTATAGTAGTTATATTCTTGTACATAGGAGGCAGTATTATAGTAGTTATATTCTTGTACATAGGGGCAGTATTATAGCAGTTATATTCTTGTACATAGGAGCAGTATTATAGTAGTTATATTCTTGTACATAGGAGGCAGTATTATAGTATTTATATTCTTGTTCATAGGAGGCAGTATTATAGTAGTTATATTCTTGTACCCAGGAGCAGTATTATAGTAGTTATATTCTTGTACATAGAAGGCAGTATTATAGTAGTTATATTCTTGTACATAGGAGGCAGTATTATAGTAGTTATATTCTTGTACATAGGAGCAGTATTATAGTAGTTATATTCTTATACATAGGAGCAGTATTATAGTAGTTATATTCTTGTACATAGGAGCAGTATTATAGTAGTTATATTCTTGTACATGGGAGTAGTATTATAGTAGTTATATTCTTGTACACAGAATATGGTGCATTATCCTGCTGGAAGTAGCCATCAGAGGATGGGTACATGGTGGTCATGAAGGGATGGACATGGTCAGAAACAATGCTCAGGTAGCCCGTGGCATTTAAACAATGGCCAATTGGCACTAAGGGGCCTAAAGTGTGCCCAGAAAACATCCCCCACACCATTACACCACCACCACCAGCCTGCACAGCCTGCAATTTTGGTGAGCTCGTGCAAATTGTAGCCTCTTTTTCCTATTTGTAGTGGAGATCAGTGGTACCCGGTGGGGTCTTCTGCTGTTGTAGCACATCCGCCTCAAGGTTGTGCGTGTTGTGGCTTCACAGATGCTTTGCTGCAGACCTCGGTTGTAACGAGTGGTTATTTCAGTCAAAGTTGCTCTTCTATCAGCTTCAATCAGTCGCCCATTCTCCTCGGACCTCCAGCATCAACAAGGCATTTTCGCCCACAGGACGGCCGCATACTGGATGTTTTTCCCTTTTCACACCATTCTTTGTAAACCCTAGAAATGGTTGTGCGTGAAAATCCCAGTAACTGAGCAGATTGTGAAATACTCAGACCGGCCCGTCTGGCACAAACAACCATGCCACGCTCAAAATTGCTTAAATCACCTTTCTTTCCCATTCTGACATTCAGTTTGGGGTTCAGGAGATTGTCTTGACCAGGACCACAACCCTACATGCATCGAAGCAACTGCCCTGTGATTAGTTGACTAGAAATCCCATTAATGAGAAATAGAACAGGTGTTCCTAATAATTCTTTAGGTGAGTGTATAATGAGCAGTATTATAGTAATGTTCTTGTGCATAGGAGGTAGTATTATAGTAGTTATATTGTTGTACATAGGAGGCAGTATTATAGTAGTTATATTCTTGTACATAGGAGGCAGTATTATAGTAGTTATATTCTTGTACATAGGAGCAGTATTATGTAATTATATTCTTGTACATAGGAGGCAGTATTATAGTAGTTATATTCTTGTACATAGGAGGCAGTATTATAGTAGTTATATTCTTGTACATAGGAAGCAGTAATATAGTAGTTATATTCTTGTACATAGGAGCAGTCTTATAGTAGTTATATTCTTGTACCTAGGGGCAGTATTATAGTAATTATACTCTTGTACATAGGAGCAGTATTATAGTAGTTATATTCTTGTACATAGGAGGCAGTATTATAGTGATTGTATTCTTGTACATAGGAGCGGTATTATAGTAGTTATATTCTTGTACATAGGAGCAGTATTATAGTAGTTATATCTCTGGTACATAGGAGGCAGTATTATAGTAGTTATATCCTTGTACATAGGAGCAGTATTATAGTAGTTATATTCTTGTACATAGGAGCAGTATTATAGTAGTTATATTCTTGTACATAGGAAGCAGTAATATAGTAGTTATATTCTTGTACATAGGAGCAGTATTATAGTAGTTATATTCTTGTACCTAGGGGCAGTATTATAGTAATTATACTCTTGTACATAGGAGCAGTATTATAGTAGTTATATTCTTGTACATAGGAGGCAGTATTATAGTGATTGTATTCTTGTACATAGGAGCGGTATTATAGTAGTTATATTCTTGTACATAGGAGCAGTATTATAGTAGTTATATTCTTGTACATAGGAGGCAGTATTATAGTAGTATATTCTTGTACATAGGAGCAGTACTATAGTAGTTATATTCTTGTACATAGGAGGCAGCATTATAGCAGTTATATTCTTGTACATAGGAGCGTATATAGTAGTTATATTCTTGTACATAGGAGCAGTATTATAGTAGTTATATTCTTGTACATAGGAGCAGTATTATAGTAGTTATATTCTTGTACATAGGAGCAGTATTATAGTAGTTATATTCTTGTACATAGGAGGCAGCATTATAGCAGTTATATTCTTGTACATAGGAGCAGTATTATAGTAGTATATTCTTGTACATAGGAGCAGTATTATAGTAGTTATATTCTTGTACATAGGAGCAGTACTATAGTAGTTATATTCTTGTACATAGGAGGCAGCATTATAGCAGTTATATTCTTGTACATAGGAGCAGTATTATAGTAGTTATATTCTTGTACATAGGAGCAGTATTATAGTAGTTATATTCTTGTACATAGGAGGCAGTATTATAGTAGTTATATTCTTGTACATAGGAGCAGTATTATAGTAGTTATATTCTTGTACATAGGAGCAGTATTATAGTAGTTATATTATTGTACATAGGAGCAGTATTATAGTAGTTATATTCTTGTACATAGGAGGCAGTATTATAGTAGTTGTATTCTTGTACATAGGAGCAGTATTATAGTAGTTATATTCTTGTACATAGGAGGCAGTATTATAGTAGTTATATTCTTGTACATAGGAGCAGTATTATAGCAGTTATATTCTTGTACATAGGAGGCAGTATTATAGTAGTTATATTCTTGTACATAGGAGCAGTATTATAGCAGTTATATTCTTGTACATAGGAGCAGTATTATAGTAGTTATATTCTTGTACATAGGGGCAGTATTATAGCAGTTATATTCTTGTACATAGGAGCAGTATTATAGTAGTTATATTCTTGTACATAGGAGCAGTATTATAGTAGTTATATGCTTGTACATAGGGGCAGTATTATAGTAGTTATATGCTTGTACATAGGAGCAGTATTATAGTAGTTATATTCTTGTAGATAGGAGCAGTATTATAGTAGTTATATTCTTGTACATAGGAGCAGTATTATAGTAGTTATATTCTTGTACATAGGAGCAGTATTATACTAGTTATATTCTTGTACATAGGAGCAGTATTATAGTAGTTATATTCTTGTACATAGGAGGCAGTATTATAGTAGTTATATTCTTGTACATAGGGCAGTATTATAGCTAGTTATATTCTTGTACATAGGAGCAGTATTATAGTAGTTATATTCTTGTACATAGGAGGCAGTATTATAGTATTTATCTTGTACATAGGAGGCAGTATTATAGTAGTTCATAGGAGGCAGTATTATAGTAGTTATATTCTTGTACCCAGGAGCAGTATTATAGTAGTTATATTCTTGTACATAGAAGGCAGTATTATAGTAGTTATATTCTTGTACATAGGAGGCAGTATTATAGTAGTTATATTCTTGTACATAGGAGCAGTATTATAGTAGTTATATTCTTATACATAGGAGCAGTATTATAGTAGTTATATTCTTGTACATAGGAGCAGTATTATAGTAGTTATATTCTTGTACATGGGAGTAGTATTATAGTAGTTATATTCTTGTACACAGAATATGGTGCATTATCCTGCTGGAAGTAGCCATCAGAGGATGGGTACATGGTGGTCATGAAGGGATGGACATGGTCAGAAACAATGCTCAGGTAGCCCGTGGCATTTAAACAATGGCCAATTGGCACTAAGGGGCCTAAAGTGTGCCCAGAAAACATCCCCCACACCATTACACCACCACCACCAGCCTGCACAGCCTGCAATTTTGGTGAGCTCGTGCAAATTGTAGCCTCTTTTTTCCTATTTGTAGTGGAGATCAGTGGTACCCGGTGGGGTCTTCTGCTGTTGTAGCACATCCGCCTCAAGGTTGTGCGTGTTGTGGCTTCACAGATGCTTTGCTGCAGACCTCGGTTGTAACGAGTGGTTATTTCAGTCAAAGTTGCTCTTCTATCAGCTTCAATCAGTCGCCCATTCTCCTCGGACCTCCAGCATCAACAAGGCATTTTCGCCCACAGGACGGCCGCATACTGGATGTTTTTCCCTTTTCACACCATTCTTTGTAAACCCTAGAAATGGTTGTGCGTGAAAATCCCAGTAACTGAGCAGATTGTGAAATACTCAGACCGGCCCGTCTGGCACAAACAACCATGCCACGCTCAAAATTGCTTAAATCACCTTTCTTTCCCATTCTGACATTCAGTTTGGGGTTCAGGAGATTGTCTTGACCAGGACCACAACCCTACATGCATCGAAGCAACTGCCCTGTGATTAGTTGACTAGAAAATCCCATTAATGAGAAATAGAACAGGTGTTCCTAATAATTCTTTAGGTGAGTGTATAATGAGCAGTATTATAGTAATGTTCTTGTGCATAGGAGGTAGTATTATAGTAGTTATATTGTTGTACATAGGAGGCAGTATTATAGTAGTTATATTCTTGTACATAGGAGGCAGTATTATAGTAGTTATATTCTTGTACATAGGAGGCAGTATTATAGTAGTTATATTCTTGTACATAGGAGCAGTATTATAGTAATTATATTCTTGTACATAGGAGGCAGTATTATAGTAGTTATATTCTTGTACATAGGAGGCAGTATTATAGTAGTTATATTCTTGTACATAGGAAGCAGTATTATAGTAGTTATATTCTTGTACATAGGAGCAGTATTATAGTAGTTATATTCTTGTACCTAGGGGCAGTATTATAGTAATTATACTCTTGTACATAGGAGCAGTATTATAGTAGTTATATTCTTGTACATAGGAGGCAGTATTATAGTGATTGTATTCTTGTACATAGGAGCGGTATTATAGTAGTTATATTCTTGTACATAGGAGCAGTATTATAGTAGTTATATTCTTGTACATAGGAGGCAGTATTATAGTAGTTATATCCTTGTACATAGGAGCAGTATTATAGTAGTTATATTCCTGTACATAGGAGCAGTATTATAGTAGTTATATTTTTGTACATAGGATGCAGTATTATAGTAGTTATATTCTTGTATATAGGAGCAGTATTATAGTAGTTATATTCTTGCATATAGGAGCAGTATTATAGTAGTTATATTCTTGTACATAGGAGCAGTATTATAGTAGTTATATTCTTGTACATAGGAGGCAGTATTATAGTAGTTATATTCTTGTACACAGGAACAGTATTATAGTAGTTATGTTGTTGTACATAGGAGCAGTATTTAATAGTTATATTCTTGTACACAGGAGCAGTATTATAGTAGTTATGTTGTTGTACATAGGAGCAGTATTATAGTAGTTATATTCTTGTACACAGGAGCAGTATTATAGTAGTTATATTGTTGTACATAGGAGGCAGTATTATAGTAGTTATATTCTTGTACACAGGAGGCAGTATTATAGTAGTTATATTCTTGTACATAGAAGCAGTATTATAGTAGTTATATTCTTGTACACAGGAGGCAGTATTATAGTAGTTATATTCTTGTACATAATAGACAGTATTATTGTAGTTATATTCTTGTACATAGAGCTCAGTATTATTGGACTTTGTCATAGTTATTTTTTTGTCTACAGTGGGCAGTAACACAGTAGTTACTGTATATCCTAGTTTGAGTCGATTGAGTTATATGCTCTTTAAATTTATAAATTATTTGTCTGTGATATTCTTTTTACTAGGAGCTACTGTTCTTCCAATGTACTCACCTTGACTTTTCTCCCATTCTTTATTTCGGAGGCATACATTATGCTTGCAGTCACCAGAGAAGCATAAATGCATGTATTCAGCCATTACTGAGACAGAAAATAATACATTTTACCTTTTGCAAAAGAAGAACTTTACTTTTAACTTTTCTAAAACAGGAGCTTGGCCTTTGAGCCTCTTCTATGCCTCGAAGCCTCCTTTTGCCTCTTCTGCACCTTCTGCTTTTTGACAGATTTGAGCTACATTTTATGTTCTCTTTTCCTCGTTGTATTATCTTGTGTAGCAGTTTCTCCTTTTAGTCTAAGTCAGCACTTGATATTAGAAGCATTTCTTAAAGCTCCTTTGCTCAAATTTATGTGTGCAACATACCCCGATAACCACCATCTTCTATTTATAATACTGGATTAGAGGGGAGTTGTGCCTCCAACCCCATATGTAAACCTACTGTCTGTCTATCTATCTATCTATCTCATATCTATCTGTCTGTCTATCTTGTATCTATCTATCTATCTTGCTCTCTATCTGTCTCATAGCTATCTATCTATCTATCTATCTATCTACAGTGACATGCAAAAGCTTGGGCACCCCTGGTCACAATTACAATTTCCTGTGAACAGTTATAGGCTATGTACACCTTTGAGGGCAATATTCTTTTTGGTTGCATTTCACTCATTTTGGGCTAAAAATCAGTTTTTCAATTGGTCTTCATTAAAAATATTCAGTCGGTCTGTCACAAAGGGTTAACAGTTTTTCTAGCTGTGTGAATTGTACTTTTTACTTTCACTTGTGCTGGTCATTTAATAAACTTTGTCTGTAAATTACTAGGAGGTCATAAACACTTATTTAAGCCACATTCTTATTAGTAAGATAAGAATTGAGTTATAATGAGCGTTTATAAGGTCAGAGAGCAGAGATAAGGAGCCCATCAGGTTATCTGCCTGAGAAAGCACAGAGAAAATGTACCTGCCACTATAGAAACACAGCCATGTGCAGGGAAAAATATTTTTTAATAAAGACCAATTGAAAAAATTATTTTTTGCTCAAAATGAGTACAATGCAATAATTAAAAAAAGTTTAAAATGGCAGTTAACAAGAACAGTGGAGGTCAAGAGAAGGTCTGGAAGAGTAAGAAAAATTTCAGAGACAGCTGCTTGTAGGAAGTCAAATTCCCTTTCTTGACGGCAAAGGACCTTCAGGAAGATTTAGCAGACTCTGGAGTTGTGGTACATTGTTCTACTGTTCATCGACGCCTTCATAAATGTGGCCTTCATGGAAGAGTCATCAGAAGAAAACCTCTCCTGAGTTCTCACCACAAAAGTCAGCTTCAGAAGTTTGCAAAAGAACATCTAAACAAGCCTGATGCATTTTAGAAACAAGTCCTGTGGACCGATGAGGTTAAAGGGGTTGTCCTATCGCAAAGATATGCCCCTCACCTCTGGGATCCACACCTATCCTTAGAACAGAGCTCGCAAAGCGTCGGACGGTGCATCGCTCATGCGCAGCCACCCTCTATTCATTTCAATGGGAGTGTCGACAATTGCTGAGCAACACGCTCAACTATTTTCGGAAGTCCCATTGAAATAAATGGGAAGTGCACTGCGCAAGCACGGCCACCGTTCCATTTACATCTATAGAAATAAATAGAGGGTAGCCGTGCATGTGCGGTGCACCGTCTGTCACTTTGCCGTCTCTGTTCTAAGAGTAGGTGTGTGTCCCCGAGGTGGGACCCGTGCCTATCAGACATTGGAGGAATAACATTATCAATATTCCCCTAGTGTGGAAGATGGAACAACCCCCTTTAAATAGTACTCTTTGACCACAATGAGCAAAGGTATGTTTAGAGAAAAGAGAACGTAGAATTTCATGAAAAGAACACCTCTCCAACCATTAAGCATGGGGGTGGATCAATCATGCTTTGGGGTTGTGTTGCAACCAATGGTACGGGGAATAGGGAAAATTCTTACCGGGATTTTACTTTCATTGAGTCCGAAGGCAGCACAGAATGGAATACTTGTGCTGCTGTAGGACGAAAAGGCAAAAGGGAAAATTCTTACCGGGATTTTACTTTTCTTGAGTCTGAAGGCAGCACAGAATGGAATACTTGTGCTGCCGTAGGACGAAAAGGGGAAAGGGAAAATTCTTACCGGGATTTTACTTTTCTTGAGTCCGAAGGCAGCACAAGTATTCCATTCTGTGCTGCTGTAGGACGAAAGGGGAAATTTCAGGGGTAGAGGGAAAAATGGATTCAATGAAATTCCAGCAATGTCACCACCAGATCTTTGAGAAGTTCTGATAGACGTTCTTCAGTACCTCCTGCATGATCTTCTTTTGTTTTGCTTTCGTTTTGACATCTCTCCTCCCTCTCCCAGCTGTCATCTATTAGCAGTGATTGCCTCCCTATATATCTCCTCCCCATACTGCCTCACCTTGCGGTTTATATTACATTCTGGATTGTGTTCTCTGCTAGAAGTTGCTACAGCTGGTTTTTCAGATAAGTCTATTTATGTATTTGTTGTTTTCCTGTTGGCTTGGTTCTAGGTGACCCTGACTCCCTCCGTATTAAGTGCAGGGAGCTGGTGGTCGTGTCCCCTCACTATTATAGGGTTTGCAGGTGTCATTCAGTCTAGGTCCGTGGACATGCAACTTTCTATCACTGAGATCTTTGCATGGGGTGAGAAGACAGGGAGAGCTTCAGGGCTTTAATAGGGGTCACCCTTTTGTTCCTTAGTTTTGGATCAAGCCAGTCGGATCCTTATTTGTAACTTCTTGTTTTCTGTTACACCATCCGCGACAAGCAAATTCTGGAAGCAAACATCACACCAGCTGTAAAAAATAAATAAAAAATCTATCTATCAATCTATCCCTATTCTTAATTCCCCTGCCTCCAGATCACTGTAATATCTATCTATAGAGTACAATGTCTCAGATTGTTGTTACATAATATCCAAGCGATTATATTTCTATACAGGGAGATATTATATTTTTTAGATATGATAATTCAGTTCTATGAAATGACATACACAATTACTTTGAGGCAATTTCTTAGCTATCTATGCAAGGCTTAAAGAGGACCTTTCATGGGTCCATACTTTATAAACTAAGTATCAGGGTATGTAGGGCATAAAGCGGGGATCTAATAGTTATTACTATTTTTTCTGGGCCCCCTCCGTTCGCCCGCTGTAGCCCTGTTGAATTCTCCCACCCTGTATGCTAATGAATTGTATCGGTACAGGGAGGAGGGTACAGCGGAGGGCGTCACAGCCAGGGAGAAAAAAAAATCACCGTCGCCCAACGAGAAACCCTGGCGTCTCCTCCTCCCTGTACCGTTGCTCAGTATTAGCATACTCAGTGGGAAAACTACAGGGGGGCACAGCAAGTAAGGGTAGCAGCATCAGCGGGGGGTTCACCGCAAGTAAAGGTATTTATCTAGAATAAATAAAAACCATGAAAGGTCCTTTTTAAGCCCTATAGCTAGCGGTGGATCGCCAAAGTTATGAAGAGACGCCGGACTCTACATTACTTCGTGGATCCTCCGCCAGTTTTGAATATAAGAAAGCTTCTTTGCTTCTTTAGACTTTCTTGGAAATAATATCTCAGAGAATTGATAAAAATAATTAAAAATCTTGGAGATAATTTTTTTGAGTATTAGACATTAGACCTCAGAGCTTTGGACATACTATCTCACAGTACTTGAGATGATTATCCAGAGCCTTGGACATAATATCTTGGGGGACTGGAGATATTATCTCAAAGCCTTGGATGTACTGTAATATATCAGAGCCTTGGATATTATACACAAGAGCACTGGATACACCCAGAGCATTGGAAATAATATCTGAGATAATTTGACATAGTATTTCCAATGCTCTGAGTTACTATGTCAAATTATCTCAAATATTATTTCCAATGCTCTGAGTTACTATCTCTAACTGGTTATGTCTCAGGCCACTGGAGATAATATTTCAGAGTCTTGGACATAATACCTCAAAGCACAGGAGATAATTTAGAGCATTAAAGATAATAACTCAGAACATTGGGGATAATATCTACGAGCCTTGGACATAATATCTCATGGCATTGGAGATAATATCTCAGAGCATTGGGGATTTATTCCTAGAGACTTGGACACAATATATCTGAGTATTGGATATAATATCTCTGAGCATTGGCTATGTTGTAGACCATTGGAGATGATAATGCAGAGTCTATGATATCAGAGCATCAAATATAATTTCTCAGAGCATTGGATATAATATGTGATATCCTTTAAGATAATAACTTGGCGCTTCACTTTATAATCTGAGATTGGCTTTATCTCAGAGCACTATAGATAATAACTCAGAGCCTTGGAGATAATATCTCGGAGCATTAGAGATAATAACTCAGAGCACTAGAGATAATAATTCAGAGCATTGGAGATAATATCTTAGACCATGGGGGATAGTATCTAAGAGCATTGGTCATGATGTCTCATGGATTTGGAGACAAGATATCAGAGCATTGGATACAATATCTTGGAGGATTGAAGATAATATCTCAGGGCTCTTTTTACATGACCCCAGTGCTGGTTCCTACCATATATAATACATATGTCAGGTTTTCTTAGGTGGCGTATATCCGTTCACACATCCCCTGTCCAAGGAAGATCTCTTTTAACAAGTCTATGCCAGTGAGAGAGATATTTCATATGGGGAGAGATTTTATTTTGGACGGGGGAGACGTCAGACAGCGCTCAGGAATCTGAGTTTGATGTATGTTACAGCTATAACACCATCCATATGCTCCATTCCCAGGATCTCTCTTTATGTCAGCAATTCCCATTTGTACGCTTGTTCTTTCATATGTAGATATTTCTGGCCACAGTTGGAGATCTGGCGAGCGGGGCCTGTGTTATTTATTAATCTTCTGATATGCAGCAATGAAGCATTTACATTAACTGGATGATTCCATACATTAAGTTAGGACGCCAAAGGGGGCTTCATGAGGTAACATGGAGAGACCCTGGATTGCCTGACTCTGCACATTCACCAGCAGTATCCCCGGAGAGACACATGCAGTAATGTTCGAAAAATAGCAGTCCAACATCAGTAACCTGATAAATTAGAGATTTTTATGCTGCAAATAATTGACTTGTAAGTGTAGTAGAGTGATAGAAAAAAACAGACCCAACAATCAGGACCTTCATCCCGCTCATTCTGTGTATTTGAAACGTTAATTGAAAGAGGCGCGCTCAAAATAAGAGCAGCGAGGAGTTAAATTGGTGACGTCATTCAATCTGTGGAATATCAGGTGTCAAGGTGACAGGTGTCCCTTATTTAAGGCAAGAGGGTGGCAAATGTTGCACATGTTGGTTATACTCCGTTTATTTCTGAAATACTGGGGAAAATGGGTCGTTCTAGACATCGTTCTGAGGAAGAGGGAAAAACATGATGGCTGCTCAGCAGGGGCGTGGCGAAAGGCTCATGGGCCCTGGTGCAAGAGTTCAGCTTGGCCCCCCCCCCTTCACTCAGCGCTGGTGCACCTAGCTTTTTTGCTGCCCAAGGCAAATATTGAAATGCCCCCCCCCCTCCCTCCAGTCCTACTGTTAAAGGGGTTGTCCTCTTTGTACTACTGATGACCTATCCTCAGGATAGGTCATCAATATCAGATCGGCCGGGGTTCTCCGGCACCCCCGACAATCAGC
This sequence comes from Bufo gargarizans, assembly GCF_014858855.1. NCBI lineage: Eukaryota > Metazoa > Chordata > Amphibia > Anura > Bufonidae > Bufo > Bufo gargarizans. The sequence goes on along the minus strand of NC_058090.1, from coordinate 16,721,242 downwards.
TATTTGAAGAGAGGGCAGCGCTCATATGAGAGCTGCTTTCTCTGTTCTGTTCACCTGCTCTCGCTGTAGAATTTGCTGTGATGAGCAGGTGAACAGAGCAGAGAAGGCAGCGCTCATACAAAAACAAAAGCGGACAACCCCTTGAAAGACATACTTGGAAAACATTACATACAGCGCTACAGAACATACAGGGTCATACAGCCCCACATATGTACCTCTTACATCCTGTGACTTCTCTCCTCTTCTCTGATGTAGATATTCTCTTTCCTCTTCTTCTCCTGTCAGACCAGACCACCATGATGACTTCTTTCAGCCGCGCCTTGTCTCTTGCAGAGTTTAATAAACAGACATCATACTTTCCTACTTTTCCATCCTCCTCCCACCTTCTCAACACCCCATCCTGCCATCCCCAATAGACCACTTCAGACCCCAGTCAGACCTCCAGACCCCTAGTCAGACCTCCAGACCCCCCATTAGACCACTTCAGACCCCCAGTCAGACCTCTCCAGACTCCCCAGTCAGATCTCCAAACTCCCCAGTCAGACCTCCAGACCCCCCAGTCAGACCTCCAGACCCCGAATTAGACCACTTGAGACCCCAGTCAGACCTCCAAACCCCCCATAGACCACTCCAGACCCCCATTAGACCTCTCCAGACCCCCAGTGAGACCTCTTCAGACCCCCCATTAGACCTCCACATCAAACCTCAGATCAGACTGTCTTCTCTTCTCAGGGCCCGCGCTGCAGTCACCTGACCTCCTGCAGCGTCAGGTCAGAGTGCGCTCTGTACGTCCTGACGCTGCAGGCAGCCAGGACACAGCAGAGCGGGCCCCGAGAAGAGCGCTCTCTAGTATCCCCTTTATAAGATGCACTGCATCTTATAAAGGAAAAAGTACAGTGCCACTGGCTTACGGGCCCGGTCGCAACCGCAACCCCTATAGTTAAAGTGCTGCTCAGCTGCAATGATCTCAAATGCCTTGAAGTGGCAACAGAAACCTGAAAGACGCAGAAGGAAGCAGCACCCTGTTGAGGAACCGCTTTCGGGCAGGAGAAACCCCAGAACCAGTGTGTTACAGAACGATGCACGTTTCCCATCTCTGCACGACCCAGGGGAGCATCAGCGTGAGTAACTACTACAACCAGCATTCTTGTAACTTTCACTCCTCTCTGCTTTCCTGGGCCCGCTGCATATCTATCTATCTATCTATTTCATATTCTATCTATCTCATATCTATCAATCAATCAACTATCTATTTATTTCATATTCTATCTATCTAATATTTATCTTATCTAATATCTATCTATTTATCTATGTATCTATTTCATATTCTATCTATCTCTCTATCGTATGTATGTACTGTATTATCTAGCTACAGTATTCAACCCCCCCCCCCCCCCCCATACAGGCTTGCTGACTGTTTTCAATGACAATCAGCAGAATGATCTGGTTCATAACACATACACAGCTCAGGGTCAGCGCCAGACCAATAAGGCAATATATTTACAAATGTTTGTGTAGATTCTAAGTTACATACATGTATAACTAAAAAATTGAGGCCTGGCCCTTTAAGCAAGAGGTTCATTAGAAATTAGAACTTTTTGAGCCAATGTTTCTTTTTTTTTTTTAATCTCTCCAAGAAACTTTGTAGTTTAATATTCAATTTGCTTGGGCAGATAAGGTGACCCATGTCGTTATCTGCTGGAATTTATGTATCTATCATGTTTCCTCCAAATTTACTGCTTGTGTGCTGTGCCAACTATTTATAATGTATAAGAACCACATTATGGAGATTAATCAAAATCAGCACTATTTCCCCCTGTAAATGAAACGCAATGATTGCATCAAGATGTTGTCTCTCGGTTCATTGAAAGAACCTCGCGCAAATGTGGAAAGTGGGGCTTGGCGTCCGCCGCTCTGTATATTTGTTTCCCTCTTTATTGTACCTAATGATTAACACAGTATTGCAATCTCTACTGTTTGGAAATCTACGTCGAGACGTCCATTCGTTTCATTTCTCTTCCAGCCTTATCTCACTACTTAAATATTTATCTAAATGTTAAAAGTCGCCTTGCCAAATTCCTGCACGGTTAAATAGCTGGATAATTTCCCCTTCAATTCTCAGTGGGCACTGTAATATAGCGTAATCATGAAACTTTTTTTTTTTTTTTTTGTTTCTTTACATAAATGTTCTGGGCTTCTTGTGAGAACACCCATGAATCGAATTTCTAATTTTTGCTTGAAAAATGATTACAAATTCAAATATTCTGAAAGATTAGCATCAACGGAAAAGGAGAGGGGTGTGTGTGTGATTATAATAAAATTGGGCAAATTTTATTTTTTCTATAGGATATTTGCATTATTGAAGATGTTTTTTTTCATGGAACGATTGCATGGGATTTTTTTTATTCAAAAAGTTGACAGCCATTGTGGGGACTCTTGTGCTTGAGGACACTCAAAGTTCTCCTCTGTCATGTACAATACCGGTCATATAAATGGCACATAGTAGGAGGGAGCCATGTTACAGTTTTTTTTATTGATGCCCAGGAGCTTTACGTTACTAGTCAGAGATGAATCATTTTTTAATTGGCCACAAATTGTCATTTGTCTTCCTATTTATTTTCTTATATTTTTTTTGTAGCATTTTCCCATAATTTATATTAATTCTATATCCATGAGACAAGAAATAAAATAGTTTAGTTGCCAAGATCTTAAGAACAAGTGGATGCCAGTTCATGGTTTCAACAGTGGAGTCGGTTCTTCTCCATTTGGTTGATTGGGAACCCTACAAATGGCCCATGGTAGAGGAATTACACTTATACAGGCTTCTATACTAAATCAGACAGCCACCTTTGGGGCTTACTTTGGAGCCAACCACTTGTGACTAGATCTTATTAATGATATGTCATGAAAGTTCACGATCCAATTAAAAGCAGATGTACACAGGTTCTGTAGAGATGTAGGCTAGACCTTCAGAATCACTTACTCTGGTGGACCCAAAAACTGTTTTCCTCCATCTTCTTGTTGGACTTCATCTTTTACTTTGAGATAAGTCTTCTTGAGAATCTTAATCTTGTAGAGGGCCTGGGCTTGTTTTGGTCCAAGATGGACAAGACTGAGCTTTTTTGAGGTCCATGATCTTCTCAATAGTCTTCTCCCAAACTTCAAGCTTGGCAAACATGTATAAAGTGCCAACGTACCCTCTTGTATGGCATGAAGAGGTCATATTAAAAAGCAGGGCAGAGCATTGACCTTAAGTCAACTGTTGTGCCTCTTAAACCTCTGAAACCTACATACAATTGTTTTGTTTACTTGAGAAACTTTACATGAAAGGATTTCAAAATCCAATGTACACATACGGATGAAGCTTTGAAATGGGCGGAAGGGTAAATTATCAACTCACATTTGAGTGTGGCTCATTATGATGAATTTAAAGGGTGCAATGAAGTAAAAAAATGTATTTGGCCCGTCGTAGTTATGTCTGTTTCTGGGGAAACTAACATATGTCTGCCATTACAGCTCCAAAGGGGATTGTCACTGCTCAGTTTTATCAGACTCCTGAGTGGAAAAAAATTAGCAACATAAAATGTTTCCAGAAACCCTCTAGAAATGTAATGTAGCCTGTAGCAGTTGCCACTTTTTGGAAAAATAAATAAAAAATCTACTGAAATAATTGGATAGATAATACCAACTGGCGTACAACTATTCCATATGAACATGCATCCTTAACCAAATCGAGTGTGCGTGTCTATGGGGGCAGAATGACCTGGCTGAAGGCTACGTAAGGTGTCTGACCTCCTTTAAGATAACTGGATAGGTGGTATCATATCTCCTACTATCATACAACTATCCCATACTCTATTCTCATCAGCTGGAAACCACAAACCCTGCTACACCATATCTCCAATTTGCATACTACTATTTCACACCATGTTAGTCAAAATGATGGAACAGATGACATTGTTTTACTGCATCGTATCTCTTCCCAGCAATCAACACATGTATTAGAGCTGAGAACAGTGTGTATATTGAATGGATAGGTTTTACCATATCTCCTACTGACCTAAAACTATCCCTCAATTGTGGGATCTCATTGGCTGAAAACATTTTTTGATATAATTGGATAGGCAGCACCATATTCCCTACTACCTTCTCCTACAAACTATCCCACGCTTATTAGAGATCATCATAGTGTACGGATACATCTGGATAGATGATATTGATATCATATATAATTATTATATATATAAAAATATCTACATAGGATCTTCTACTAGTATACAGCTATCCCATACTTATTAGATCTTATCAGCTGAGAAATATGTGTACTGATCGTGCAACTTCCTCACACTTTTTTAGATCTCATTGACTGAAATGGGGTGTATTGATATAGCACTGTATGTTCTACTAAGATACAACTATTCCCCACATTAGATCCTAGTATTGGTAAAACTGGATAGATGGTATCATATCTCCTTTAAAGGGAATCTGTCACCATCGCCATGTTCACTAAAGTACCTTATTTCCTGCAGTCTTCTGCATACTTTATTTCGTTTTGTCCTTTTGATAAAAAAAGCCTTTTTTATGTTATGCTAATGAGGCTCCAAGGTGCCCAGAGGGGCGTTTTTTCCCTCTCTGGTGCCCAGTGACGCCCCCCTGCAGTGTCCAGCCCTCCTTAATTTGAATCCTAAGAACGCCTCCTGATCCTGAAGTAACCTCCCACAGCCCCCTCCCCACGTCCTCGTCTACCTTCTAGAAATGCCCCGTCCTTCTTCCTGTTTGCGGCCAGAAATCTCGCGCAGGCGCAGTACCGCCTGCGGCCTGCACGATCATCAACCTCCTCAGGGCAACAGCGCTCAGATTACGTCACGGGGCTCGGCGCATGCCCAGTGAGACTTTTGAGGCTGTTGCCCTGAGGAGGTTGATGATCGAGCAGGAGCAGGCCGCAGGCGGTACTGCGCCTGCGCGAGATTTCTGGCCGCCGACAGGAAGAAGGACGGGGCATTTCTAGAAGGTAGACGATGACGTGGGTAGGGCGCGGAACCATTTGCCGGGGCTGTGGGAGGTTATTTGAGGATCAGGAGGCGTTCTTGGGATTCAAATTAAAGCGGGCTGGGCACTGCAGGGGGGCATCACTGGGCACCAGAGAGGAAAAAAAAGCCCCTCTGGGCACCTTGGAGCCTCAATAGCATATCATAAAAAGGACTTTTTTTTTATCAAAAGGGCAAAACGAAAAATACCACTGTTCCAAACGTATTTGATCTTATCAGCTCAAAACATAAGTTTTGGTGTAAATGGATAGATAGTATCATATCTCCTTTCAAATATATCTTCTACTAACTGGATGCCAGCGCAACAATATCTAGCCATTATTTTACATTTACTAGATCTCATCAGTCAGAAACAAGAAACATTGTCATGACTGTATATATTCACAAAATAACCGTGGAGCCCCAGCTATGGGTCTTCAACACAGTGAAAGCTAGATATCCCTCAGATCCACCATATTAAGTGGACCCCATGTCAAGATCCAGCTCTTTTATAAGCCTTAAGGATAGGAGAAGACCTAAGCCAGTTATCCATCGTGTTGCCAGTCTACACTGAACCGTTCCATGCTCTTTAGGCCTCATCATTTCAAATTATGGGACAATTCACGCTGGTATCATCAGATAAGTAGCACAATATAGATCTTCTATTCGGATACCACTTTTATGTTCATACTAGATGCCATCAGTTAAAGAATTCCGCAAGAACTGATAGTCAAGACCATTTCTTGACCTTACATAAATCTGTTCCACCCTTATCAGATCTCATCAGTTCTATTCGTGAAACCATTGATTTGAAAACTGAGCTTTTTAATTAACGTTGAGAAACTAAATCGTGATTTTTCTCTTTTAAAAATTGTATCCTTTTGGATTTAAATATTTGATATTAATCCAATGACGGCCCCGGCGTTAACAAATTACGGACTGCATTGTATGCATACTTAGTAACGGATCTGCTTCACATCTGCTCCTGTAATCATGATATTTCGCTGATGATGAATGACTTCCATGAAGCAGGGGAATATATTTGCGTGACTCAGTAACACTAAACAAGCGAGGAGTCATGTTCAGTAGTAGGAGGTAATAAATAGTTGTGGTCACACTGGAATGGAAAGTAAGAACGGACTGTCGACCCTGCTTGGATTTTTCTGTTCAATTTCTATCACCTGCATCTGGGGATCAAAGATACTTTTGTTTCCATTACAACAAAGATGATGCCCTCTATTATAGGACGACCATTCAAGTGCATTGTCAAAATTGTTACATTTTGGAACATGTTTATACTTACGGTTAACGCTAAGCCTATCTAATGGGTGACTAAACACTTTTGCCTTTGGCGATAAGCTTGGTGTTCAGTTAAGAGTTCTGCCCCAGTGCAGTTAAAGTGGTTGTCCGAGTTTTTAATACTAATGACCTATCCTCAAGATCATCAGTATCTGATTGGTGTGGGTTCAACACCTGAGACCCCTGCCAATCAGCTGTTTGAAGAGGCCGAAGTGCTCCGGTGGGTGCTGTGGCCTTCTCACAGTTTGCCAAGCACAGCGTCAGCCATTGGATACCGGTTGTGCTTGGTATAGCAGCTCAGGCCTGTTCACATGAACGGTACTGAGTTGCACCTAGGCCACGTGAGTGATAAATGTGACGTCGCTGGCCGAGGAAAAAGCTGCTTTGCTCATCAAGCACCGTGGTCTTTTCAAACAGCTGATCTGTGGGGGTGCTGGGAAATTGCTCCCCACCGATCAGATACTAATAACCTATAGGACATAAGCATTAAACATTTAGGAAACCCCTTTAATTATCCTGATGTCTGGTTGACCAGGTCACGAGTATTTTGTAAGGATAGGAACTGGAAAAAATGTTCTGCTAATTAAAGGAACGCTCCAGGTAAAATGGATGGTGCCTGATCTATGGGGGTAGTGCAAGACACCAGGATCTCCTCTTTGGGGCGTATCAATCTATCAGTTTTGGCTGGAGTATTCAGGTCAATCCTACTTTTGTTCAAACATTTTCTGATTTCATATGTGTGCTGCTTTGTCATTGCATTGCTATTCATTTGAGGGGGCAAATTCCAGATTTTTTGGGTTCCAGCCCTGACTCTAGCTATGAGTTTCTGCAATTCTTAAACTTGACATTCTGTCCATTTTTGGTTCTGATTCTAGCTTGGTTCATTCATCTGGCTATGGTGCCTGTTCTGGTTGCATCTTGGTTTGGTTTGCCTCTTTCCTCCAAGCGTGGTTTTTCCAGCTACAGTTTTAGCTACTGACTCTGCTCTCATTTTTTGGTGCCATTTTTTTCGGAGCCATTTCTTTTCCTCCTGACATAGATTATGGTAACCTTCTTGATTAACTTAGTTCCCCCATCAACCTTCACTGACTGTAGACTATTCTTGACTGATACTTTTTACCTCCAACGTCTGCTATGAGGGGAAATTCTGGTGACCCCCATGTACATTATATAGTTAGCAAACAATCGGCTGGTTCAGCCAACATTTATGTGTATGGGCACTTTAGGACCATCCATAAACCACACTTCTACCCCATCTGTACCTTGGGAAGTTGTTGGCTGACTGCTACAAACCTAAAATTCTTCATCAAAATCCACCACCAAAAATGATGACATAAAATGTTGGCACTGAAATTTTCACATCATAATGAACACAATGCGAATTTTAAGTGCAAATATTTCTAGTTCCGACATGAGCCGAGAGAATTCATTGAAAAAGAGCAGCCTGCTGATTCCTGGCAGGAGCACAGCAAAGAGATGGACTTTATATGCAATAGTTTGCAATACCGTGTGAACAAATAAGGGACTTTGATATGGAAGTTGGTTTATTGGCATGCCTAGCAGACATGAGATGCTCTTCACCGGGCAAAAAGAGTGCAAACAGGGAAAATTAAACATATGGCAGCCAGCCATTATAGGAAAACATCCAGCAGACTGAAAAAAGATAAGATATGTGTTCTTCATCAAGCAATCAGACATATCAAAGCTATTTTTGTAGATCCAGCTAAACAGAGATTGAAAGCCTTAAAAAACTGGTGACCATGTTAGATAAACCACACCATAAAAGCTAAAATATACATCAGCTGATATCAATAATATCGAGAATCCATGGACTCATCCTTGGTGGGAATTGTGACCCAAGGCAACTCAAGGTGGTCCTTCCCACTTTGTCTGGGCTGTTCCTTCCTATAGGAAGAAGCTATCTGAAGTTATCTGAGCAGTAAAATGATTTTTATAAAAGGTTGAAATGACAAAGAAATAGCAAAAGAAGTGATAAGAACCTCATCGATCCTCCACTGTTCCCATTCCTGGGTCACTGCTTGGTTTCTACTTCCTGGTCCCTCTTGACACACAGGAAATGACTGTCCAATCAATCACTGGTGGCAGCGGTGATCCTCCTCAGCCAGTGATTGGCTGAGTGGCCATTTTCTGTGTGTCAAGAGGGACCAGGAAGTAGAGACCAGAGGGGACCTGGAAAGGGTCGTAACAGGGTAATGAGGGAATTGGTGAGGTCAGCATAATATCTTTTGCTTTTTGTTGTCCCATTTGAATCCATTTAAAAAATAAAATTTGCAGGCTGGACAATCTCTTTCATCACTTGTTGAAGACCTCAGTTCGAACTTAGACATATTATTGTATTTGTCAAGGAAATGGGTCAATTGCCTAGGACAATTTAAGCAAAATATCCTCACTTGTGAGGTTTTGAGCTATCATTAATATCATCTGGAGAATTTTGTTGTTTTCCTAATAGTTTGGCAAAAGTCTGAATGCAGCTGTGGTCCCGAGAACATGTTCGCTGGACCTTCTCATCAAATATCTGCTCAAAAGGCGCAGTCAAAAGGAACAGTGGCGAGAATAACCAGCAGGGGGCACATGTCCTTCATAGCGATCCAACTGAAAGTGTTACTTGGTCTCAGAAAGAGTGGAGAAAGACAGCGGAGCTGCAGTCCATGGAAATGGCTTCAGGCATCTGAAACTTGTTTTGTCCCAGATTTGTTTGTGTTCTCATGGGGAAGTGGGCTGAAAATGTGCTAATTGAACACACACATGTATTTTATTGTTCTGTTTTGTTCTCAAATTTTTTGGAAGTTTTTGAAAAAACAAAACAAAAAATCATTATTGATCAAAGTTAAGGATGACATTCCCAATACCTTTGTGGGGAACAATCATCACACCCTTATATACGGTATGTAAAATTGGTGGGTTTACCAGACTTTGATCTTACTGGCTCTTAAAGCATTTTGGAAAGAGTTGTAAAAAATCTTTATGGAAACCTCTCCTTGAACAAGAGGATCACGTTAACCCTTTTTTTTCACAAACATACTGTTTTCTTCTAACAACAATAGGGTGTGAGGTATTGCAGCCTAGGTACATTCAAGGGGGGCAAGCTACAATAACAACCCATGGACAAGTTTGGTGCTGTTTCTAGAAGAAATCAGCCACATTTTCTACTTTTGGACCTCCCCTTTAAAGGGATTGTCCGTATTCAGGGTTGAACCTGGATATAAGCTATTCTTTTACTACATATGAGTGGAGCATCGAAGCATTTCCTTGTTCCAATGCTTCCTCTTTTCTTGCTCTGCATCACGCAGTGCAACGTCTGTTTGCTGCTGGTGACTCCTCACTATGCTAGTTGGAGACCTCTGCCTAGCAGTGAGCCCGGTGATGTCACCAGCACAGATGAGCAATCTATAGTGCTGCCCGAGGCTGTTTTATAGATGAGTACTATGCAAAGTATGCAAAGGTCTCCAACTAGCATAGTGAGGAGAAGTCACCGACAGTAAACAAACAGACCTTGCACTACACAATGCGGCGCGAGCATTGGAGCAAGGAAATGCTCATATGCCCCACTCATATCTAGTCGAAGTATAAAGTACAGCTTATATTCTGGTTCAGCCCTGAATCCAGACAACCCCTTTAAGTGGTGCTGGAAGTTTTTCCACATGGCAGCAAGAGACATGAGCTCTGACCACTCACGCCACTTTGCTGAATCCGCTATTTGATGGACACCAGTGGAGCGCAATGGACCCCCTTCACTTCAGTTGCGTTCCTCTGCAGTGTTCTTCATTTTCACATCACTTTATGGAGCTTCCATCTAAGAATGTGAACAGAGCTTTACATAGGGTTGTCTAGATTGAAGAACCATTAAAATGAATGCAACATGATTGTAGTCAACAACCAGTAGAAAATTATTTTGGTCGGCATCTTACTTGATGGCATCCAAACCTTACCATTAATTTTTGGTGATTGTCTCAGATTCTGCTCTTCTGGCCTGAAACTTTAAATTCAACAATGTAATCTTCTGTAATACAAATTGAGACTTTAACCTAAATTATTTTGGATCAAAAACAAAACAAAATTAAATCTTTTTGAAAAACATGCAGGTTGATGTTACTAAGAAGAATTGGCACCAGGTGCCGGACAGCCACAGGTTGGATATACAGAAAGCCCATTGTTCGTTGGCCAACCACAGCGGACCAGTTAAACAGGAACATTCGTTTAAATGAAATTTAAGTGATGGTGCTGGACTTGTGGACTGAGACCAAATGAAATTTCCTAAGACTGATTGTTTGTAGAAAAGAGATCTCATGTAGGATGAAGACAGGAATGAAGAATGCAATCTTGGCGTGCAGGAAGGAAAGCACAAGCACTGGTCCTGAACTTTATCAGGAGGATCTAAATTAAAAATAAAAAAATAAATCATTTTTAGAGAGTGTAGTGAGCATGCTCTGTGACTCGTGCAGAGGTTTCTGGGCAGAGAGGGAGGAGGAGCTGTCACTATCACATATCGTTAATGGAGTAATACTGTGTTGTCTATGGGAGATTGGAGTGAGCATGCTTTAGGACATGTACAGAGGCTACTGAAGAGGACTTGTCCAATCACCTATTATCAATGGTGTAATATTGTTTTATCTATAGGCTAGTGTAGTGAGCATGCTCTGTGCCATCTGCAGAGGTTACAATGCAGAAATGGTAAAATCCAAATTCAATCTTTCGGTGAGTGTAGTGAGCATGTTCTGTGACACATTCCATTACAAATTCATGATAAGAACTAGGGATGGGCAAACCAAGCTTTGCATCCTAGATCCGAAGTCGCTTCACTCAAAACTTTGGCTTAATACTGTACGGAGATCTGTCTCTGTACAGCATTAAATCGTACAGCCTTCGACGAGGCAACGTCAGTTATTCCCGAAGTCTCACGAGACTTCAGTGAGTTACTTCGGTATTTGATTTTTAAACTGAAAAACCATTTTAACACTTGTATGGGAACTCGGCTTTAGTTCCGAGGTACCAGTCGGAACCGAAGTTGAGTTCGGATACAAGTTTTAAAATGTTTTTTTTTCAGTTTACAAATCAAATACCGAGAGGCCATTGTCACGATAGGTAGGTAAGCGGGGAAATTACCAAACACAGTAAAACAAACAGAACAAATGACTAGGCGCAAAAGCTAGGGAGAAAAGTGTCACCTCCTAGCGATCCCTAAAAGTTTTCCCTAAACTGCTGTGCCCATGTGCAAACCCTAATGGTGGATATGCACATGCCCTTGTGCCTAAACCTATACACCCTGGGCAAACTCTTAGCAGTAGGGAAAAGGGAAGAGGCAACCTGCTTCTTCAAACCCGGAGGAAGCAAGCGTCTCCCTAGAGGCCTAGATAAAACACACAATGGGAAATAACAGAGAGGACTTATCTTGAGCAGAGCTGGAGCAGACGATCCACCACACATCCAGAGCTCACAGGAAAGAATTATAACCCGCACAGGCCACTGGGGGAAGGAGGGATAAATAGCCTCACTAACAATCAATCCCAGTACACCTGAGGGAAGGTGGATCCAGATCAAACCCAAACCAAAACAAACACGTGTGCAGCCAGTCTGAAAGACCTTCACACATTCACAGGACAAGGCGTGACAGTCATACATTTTAATGCTGTACTGAGACAGATCTCCGTACATCATTAAACCCAAGTTTTGAGAAAAGCGACTTTGGATATAGGATCCGATGCTCACTTTGCTCATCACTACTAAGAACCTATAACTCTGCTCTCCACCTTGCCAAACAGACCTACTTGACCACCCTACACTCCTCACTGTCCAACAACCCAAAATAACTGACACTTTTCACTCCCTCCTCAGTCCTAAAGTGCAGACGCCTATCGCAGACCTCTGTGCTGGCCGCCCACTTCACTGAGAGAATAGAAAACATCCAGGATGAAATCGTCTCCCACCCACTAAGTGTCATCGATCCCCTCCCCCCCCCCACATCCCATCTCCTGGCTCCTCTCTTCTTCTCGTCCTACCACGTGCACTTCTGACCCCATTGCCTCACACCTACTCCAGTCTTTCTCTCTGCCTGTCACCACTCACCTAACAAAAATCTTCAACCTCTCTCTTCTGGTCTCTTCCCCTCCTCTTTCAAACACTCTATCATTACTCCATTATTATAAAAAACCTTCTCTTAACCCGTCCTACACAACTAACTACAGACCAGTCTCCAATTTTCCCTTCATCTCAAAACTCCCGGAGCGTCTGCTCTACTCTCGCCTCATCCGCTATCTCTCTGCTAACTCTCTCCTTGATCTATTACAATCTGGTTTCCGCACCCTACAGTCTAAAGAAACTGCCCTCACCAAAGTGACAAATGACCTTCTGACAGCAAAGTGCAATGGTGACTACTCCCTGCTCATTCTCCTTGACCTCTCTGCAGCTTTTGACACTGTAAACTGCCATATCCTACTCACCATGCTCTAATCTATTGACCCACTTCTGGTTTTCTTCATATCTCTGACCGCTCTTTCAGTGCATCATTCGCTGGCTCCACTTCTTCTCCTCTCCCTCTTGCTGTTGGGGTTCCACAGGGTTCAGTCCTAGGCCGTCTCCTCTCCTCTACACAGCCCCAATTGAACAGACCATCTGCAGTACTATCTCTATGATGATGACACCCAACTATACACTTCATCCCCCGACATCACCCCTGCTGTATTACAGAACTGAGATTTTGACTGTCTTTCCGCCGCCTTTAACATCCTATCTGAAACTGAATTTTTCAAAAACTGAACTTCTTGAGTTCTCTCATCTACTAACCTACCCAAACCTGATATCTCCATCTCAATGTGTGGCACTGCCATCACATCTAGGCAGCATGCCCGCTGTCTTTGTGTTATGCTTGACACTGATCTTTCCTTCACCCCCTATATTCAATCTCTCACCCGCTTATGTCGCCTGCACCTCAAAAATATCTCTAGAATCCACTCCTTTCTCATTGTTGCCCTGATCCATTCCCACCTGGATTACTGTAACTCCCTATTAATTGGCCTCCCCTTTCACCAGGCTTTCCCCTCTTCAATCTATCCTTAGCGCAGCAGCCAGGCTCTCCACAGTGCTCACCCTCCTACATCTCTTTCCTGATCTCTCTCTACCACCTTACCCTCTATGCTCTGCAAACTATTTACGATCTGAACCTCTCACTCCCGGCATCAAGACTTCTCCTGAGCTGCACCAAATCTCTGGAATGCCCTACCCCTGTGATGGCGAACCTCCGGCACTCCAGCTGTGGTAAAACTATGACTCCCAAGATGCACACTTGCTTGGCTGTTCTCAGAAGAACATAGAAATGAATGGAGCATGCTGAGAGTCGTAGTTTCACCACAGCTAGAGTACCGGAGGTTAGCCATCCCTGCGGCCTACCCCAAGAAATTAGGTTATATCACAATATACACAGTTTTAGGCGCTCCCTAAAAACACATCTTTTTACGGTGGGCGATCAGATCCCCTGATCTGACTCACCATATATAGCCCATTTATCATCATTTTCTGAACTTGATCCTCCACCAAACTCTCCACCGCACCCAAGCACTTCATATATCAGCTGGTGACCGGCTCACAAGATGGCTGGACATACAAAAGAAAGACCTTTACCTTTTGTGTCACCCCTATCTCCTCATAGATTGTAAGCTCTTGCGAGCAGAAGCCATCGTTCCTCTTGTTCTAATTATTGACTTGTTTGTTGCTATGTTATTTATTTAACTGTTTGTACATGAACCCCTTGTAATTGTAAAGCGCTGCAGAATATGTTGGCGCTATAGAAATAAAGATTATTATGCCGAGGTTACTGTGCTTAGCGGGAGGGAGGATGAACTCTTCCCATTACTTATTGTCTATGAAGCAATCCATTGTCATCTATGGAGGAGTGTACTGAGCATGCTCTGTGACATGTACAGCAGTTACTGCGCAGAGAGTGACGGAGATAAAGGAGCAGCTGTGACTATCTCCTGGCCAGCACTGGAAATCTGAGAAGCTTCGGTGCACCCTGGGGCTAGGCCCCGCCACTTAGTGCAATGGAGCCTCTATTTGCATAAAGTCATTTTTTTTTCTCTAAGGAACGCCACAACCGATTTTCAGAAGACAGGTATCATTTTTTATCAGCTGGATCAACCCTATCTGGCAGTGTGTTGGTTTAATAGAGTTGTCAAGGCACTGACTCAGAAGGACTTCTAGGTTATGTGAAATCAGTCCTAAGAGAAAGCCAGCAGAAACTTGCATTTGACTTGAGCATTAGATAAGTATGAAATGTAAAGCAACATTAGGCTCTCAGCTATACATATTTTACTTGATTAGCTGGATGGAGACATTTTTGGGCATGAAAATCCCATCGAAAATGGACAGAGATTAGTAAATACAATTACGCTCCCCGGTGTAATGGGTCTGAGCCGAGCGGGCACAGAGACTGCAGGCAGAACGTTCACACCAGGGCACAATGCAGCGTCCAAAGTTGACACGCCATCTGAAAGGGTCATCTGACTTGGGAGAAGCTTAGATTAATTTACTGATCTTTCTGGAAACCCATAGAGGTTGTGGATTTCAGAGAAGCACGTCAGGACATCTCATTCTCGTGCTGCGCTGCTCGTACTTTGAACAGCGCCCAAGACGTATTGTACCACCGACCTGGTGTCTCAGCTGCAAGAAAACTCCCGCCCCATTCGACAGCACGAAAACATAAAAAAATCCGGGCGGCGTCATGAGAACACGATTAGGATGTGGAAGGAACATTTGTTGCTCTTGTTTTTTATGACAAATGAGAACGTTCTGTAAGAGATCACGACCTCGCAGCCATTCATTAACCTCCCATCGTCAGTAAACAAGAATTTATCCTTTATTATGATGGCGCCAGGTTCTATAAACACGGGATATGTCATAGAACATGGTTGCCCGACACACGTAAACAATATCCATATTTTAGATTCATATATACAAGGGTCGCCAATGTATAAGAAGCCTGTAATTAGTTTACTTCTAAGGCAGTGTTCACATCTGCTTAGAGACTTCTGCCTCTGGAGCACATTGGCAGGACCCGACTGGACCCAGTACAACCCCACGGTGCTGCTTGCTGCATGCGGCCAAACCATGCCCACCCCAGCAACCAGTAGTCACACAATTGTACGGCCACAGGTGGACATGGCTTGGCTGCATGTGCAAGCGCAATGTAGAACTTTAAATACATAGAGTAGCAGTAGTCTTTAAGTGCAAATCTCCTCTGTCACCAATAAGGACATGGAGGTAGGTTGGTTGGTGGCAATTTAGCATTAAGGTAACACTGGTCTACTGGTTGTTTGGTGATGGGTGGCTCGGCAGTAATCCAACACCAGCAGTGTCTTCAATGCTGATGGTAGCAGTTCATGCTGGTGTCTCAAGGCTTCACTTGAGGAAAGTTGGAGTAGTTCTCTCTGGAGAATCTGTAACAGGAGCAGGAGCTCTGCAGTGTGCTTCGTCTCCTCTTTGTCTCTCGACAGGAACTCCCCCTCCTGGCAGAAAGCAGGATCAGCCCTATTTATCCACCCCATGCAACATTTCAACCCAAGACAATGAGGTTTTTATCAAATATCTATGTCATATCTCTTTGTCTATCTATCTATCTATCTATCTATTTATCTATCGGATGAGATGACAACCTAGCCAGAACATGGACCAGGAGTCAGAACCAAGAGTAGAGCAATAGGTAGATCCAAGGGAACAAGTGTATTCCAGAAATTAAGCCAAGGTCAAAGGCAGGATCTAGGTCAAGAACCATACTACAAATTAAGATTCTTCAGTACCCAGGTAAGGAACATATGCTGATTCTCCAATAAATAGGCCAGCAGTCCTGATGTCATTATTGGTTACCAGTCTCCATGAATACCCAACATGGCTGGCATCTGGATGTTAGAGACGATATCATTTCTAGGATCTGAAATGGGGAGTCAGGTTGCTTTGCTGTCAAGGCTGATATGGCTGGCGGCTTCACTGTAGAACTGAGAGGAAGTGCCGAAGAAATAAGGCAAGGTAGTAACGACTTCAGATGGCCATAATTTTTACTTCTAATTAATGCATTTGGAAACCTGTTTTGAGAGGATAATTTCCCCCCAGGGTAAATTATGACCCCTTATTAAAGTGCTTTTGTAGTCATTCTGAGCTCATCCTATGATCCAACATCTCAAATTTCTTCTACATTTGATCATGAAGCGAAGCTCTTTCTTCTGAACGTCTGGATCCATCTCCATATTTAGCCTCCTCGCGCATCCATTCGGCTGGTTTTATAAACTGATGTGTAACTCAGATCCTGTCAAAGTTCAGTTTTAAAATTTATAGTGATTCTGTCTTTTTATGTCTTATTGGCAAAACATTAGTGGAGTAATTCAGTCCTGTGATTTAAAGTGCTTCTTCATTGAGCCAAGACGAGTGGTCTACTTGGCTGCGAGAGATACAACATGAACTCCGGTCAAGTTTTCTCCCTGTAGGGTCTTCATCGTTGATGTCCTTCAAACTGATGTTCCACGTAGAAATCATATCAGGATGAAATTCAACATAAAGGCAGTTTTTAGGGGCATTTCTAATTAAAAAGTTCATATCAAAAACAAATTTACCACGTTTATCTGGCAAAAAACTTTAACTAGGTGGAAATGAGGGGTTTGTCTGAGTCTGGTGGAGTCTATGGGATGGAGCTTGTAGACTTGCTCTGTAAGGGCTTTGGACAATTACTTTCCTTCTTGCTCATCAGTGAATGCTGGGTCCCATGAAAGGGCAGCATGTGGAAGGAGATAATAATTATCATATTCTAAGAGGGCTGGGAAAGGAATCTGTGATGGATTTTCTTGAGTAGCCATTTTGAAGATGCATTGTATACATCTTCTGCACTTGTTCTCCTGTAAGACATTGTACATTGAGAAAGAGAGCTCCTCCTCTCTACTGCACTAGTGGCTTGGATTTCCCAACATATACAGACAAAAGGCATATGCCTATACAGTAGTTTTAAACATTACCTATAGACTCCCATTTTTCAAAATGTCCAGTGAATGGAGCCCAATGGATGTGCTAAGTGTAGATGCCAAAAATACAGCTCAAACAGGATTTGAACAGAGATAATTTTGAGCTTCTAAGCCCACTGGACTCCACCATGAGCCCAGGTTTGCCTGGTTCTGATAGCACTTGTGATGGACTGACCCGTCACTGGGGCTGCTGGAGAGGCCTGAGGGCTAGTCTCCTTCCTACGGACGATGGACCCTGATTTATGTGTGGAGTATTATAGGCCATGTTATGTTTTATTAGTTCGGTAGAGGAATCTACCGACCACAGACCCCCCCTCCCTCCCCCCGGCTCATTATTCTACAAAGGAAAAAGTGTATAGATTCTGCCTGTGAGTGATTACGTCATCCCATTGTGTTGGTTAATTGTATCACAGGTGGGTGTTTTCTGCCTGTGAGTGAGTACGTTATCCCATTGTGTTGGTTAATTGTATCACAGGTGGGTGTTTTCTGCCTGTGAGTGATTACGTTATCCCATTGTGTTGATTAATTGTATCACATGTGTTTTCTGCCTGTAACTGCATGTGATTGGTTTATGTAAGGGACTGTCTCAGTCTTCCACAAGGTCTCCCATGGGAGTGTCCCTTGCTGGAAGACCTGCATAAAAGGCTGACATGTTGCCCCATTAAAGTGTCCTGTTCTACCCTTCATGAAGTCTGGGCTCATGTTTGGGGAATTGGAGAACTACACTCTGGGGATTGCTATAATCACTATACTCTCCAGAGTATAATCCCTAGCTTTTGTAAGAGCTGTTCCTGTTCTGGCATCGCTCTCTGAAGGAAAAGAGTTGCACCCACTAGAACCTGGAAGCCTTGTCGTAGGTGGGTAGAAGACAGCGAGATCCCAACCAAGCTGCGGCGGTTCATGGGGTCGGCAGAGCTTATGGTGTCAAGTGCAGTGTTTGGAGTACCTGGGAAACACTAGTAGCATCCATCTACGGAGGTACCCAGTCGGGGTGCCAGGAGATCCGTTAAAGAACTGTTTTCTTTTTCGGAAATATTTAGGCCCCCTCAAGCACCAGGATCCCAGGTGAAATTGTAAACCCAGCCATACACATAGAGACACATCAGTCAGAATACGGCCAATTGGTTTTCCACTGGATCAAATGAACAATCTCACCAGAAAGACTTGCGCCAAATGACAAATGGTCATCTGAAATGGGCAGATCATGCCATACATTTGTATTTTTGGCCAACCAAGGCTGAAATGTTCCAACTGGGTGGAGCACATGTACATGAGACATAAGTCTCCTGACCTTTCTCTCTTGTATGGGAGGCTTCTACATCCTTTGTAGGTAAGCCACTTCCAGCAGCCCGGCCATGCTTCCATTAGTTATCAGACTGTAATCATTCCCCTTTAAGCACTTGGCTGGTGCACACATGCGGTCATTCTGAATCTCTTTCTCCAGAATGGAATGTACCCAGGGACTATTCTACTACTTGGCAACTAACATGTTCCCAGTAGGATTGGAATTTGGATCATGCGCTGAAAATCCGTGATCTTGGCATCAACATTGAAGCCTTCGCCCTTTTGTCATCTTAATTGGTCATTATAATAACTTTCTTTATTATAAAATGGTCGGTAAGATACAATTTCTACAATTATGACGCAGCCATAGGTGACACCTTTTTATTTGGAATGGCGGAGACAAGAGCAGCAATTTTAGAGAGAAGTTTCCATGTGGATTACTTGCCTTCACAATTTTGATTACCTGCACTGCCACTAGAGGGAGTTCCATTTTTATTACTCCCACTGAATTCAATAATAAATAAGTATACAGTTAGGCCCCCTAGTGGATAATTCAACACATCTCTTGGAAGTAGTGGTTCTAATTGAGGAGATCCAGCTAATGTATGGGGTCTTACCGGCAACGCTCCATGGGGAAATATATGCAAATTAGGCAGCAGTTTTTAGGTTCTTGGCACTCAGCAGTCCATAGCAGGATACTGGTTAGCTAGATAAGATGTCCAGGGAGGTAGAGAGGAGGATATAGGGTGCACGGAGTTGCTGGGGCCGCCCTTGGTACCCTTTATTTGTATAATAAAAAATAAAAAATAAATTCTCCTGCATGCAGCAACATATCTGGAGAAGAAAGGTATTAATCAGCAGGTCCAGCCCTAACAGGTATTATAACTGTTTAATGGGGATGATCCTGCTGACAGATGCTCTTTAAGCACAAAATACTGTATCTTGCTCAATACCGAACAGGAGAAAGTACAGCTATATACAGATGGGTGTCTCTTGTTTGGCTTATATCCCTGATCAAGTCCCATGGCTCTTTCATGGGTTGGACATTGCCGTGCAGGGCAACCTGTAGGTGGCGTTAGAGAGAGAGTTTTATTCCTTCTAGAGGAGAGATCATTTGCATACATTTTCCCATGGAGCATTGCACATCATCAGCTCAGTCTCCTCAATGAGGACCAGTACCCACAGAGATGCCTCAAAGGCAACTTCTTTAGCCAAACACTAACCTGCTATGAACTGACAAAGGAAAGGACCTTGAAACAGCTTTCTACAGTAGGTGTATATCCATGATCAAGTTTAAACCCCTTTAAATCCTAATACCTATTAATGCTTATTAAATCAGGTATTGTTTGGCTGCTTTAATGGAGTTGATCCTGCTAATAGATGCCCTTTAAGGCCCCTTTCACACGGGCGAGTATTCCGCGCGGATGCGATGCGTGAGTTGAACGCATTGCACCCGCACTGAATCCCGACCCATTCATTTCTATGGGGCTGTTCACATGAGCGGTGATTTCCCCGCATCACTTGTGCGTTGCGTGAATGTCGCAGCATGCCCTATTTTGTGCGTTTTTCACGTAACGCAGGCCCCATAGAAATGAATGGGGTTGCGTTAAAATCGCAAGCAAGTGCGGATGCGGTGCGATTTTCACGCACGGTTGCTAGGAGATGATCGGGATGGACACCCGATCATTATTATTTTCCCTCATAACATGGTTATAAGGGAAAATAATAGCATTCTGAATACAGAATGCATAGTACAATGGCGCTGGACGGGTTAAAAAAAATTTACCTTTTTTTTTATTCACCTTAGTCCACTTGATCGCGCAGCCGGCTTCACTTCTTTCTTCTTCTTTGATCTTTTACCATGGTGATGGATCATGTGATGACCGGAGTGACGTCACCACAGGTCCTGTTCCTGCAATCAGCAAATAAGAAGACAGATCAAGTGGACTAAGGTGAGTTAAATTTTTTTACATTTTTTTTAACCCCTCCAGCCCCATTGTTCTATGCATTCTGTATTCAGAATGCTATTATTTTCCCTTATAACCATGTTATAAGGGAAAATAATACAATCTACAGAACACTGTTTGGGTACCAAACATGCGCAATTTTTCTCACGCGAGTGCAAAACGCATTACAATGTTTTGCACTCGCGTGGAAAAATCATGCGTGTTCCTGCAACGCACCCGCACATTTTCCCGCAACGCCTGTGTGAAAGAGGCCTTACAGTTCAAAGGGGTTTTTCTGTGTATTAGGAACCTTTCGTTAAAGGGGTTCTTTTTATATTCTTTTCATATTGATGATAGGTCATCAATATCCGATTGGCTGGGGTCCAACACTGGGCACCCCCTGCCGATCAGCTGTATGAGGAGACGGCGTGTGCAGTGCGCATGTGCCGTCTCCTGTCTTGTCTGCTGCTGCTATGTCTGTGGCAAAGAAGCAGCAAGCAATTTCCAGAACTCCCATAGCGATGAATGGAAAGCGTACTCTGCATGTGCAGTATGCTCTCCGTCACTTTGTTGGTACCGTTCTGGAGAAATGAGAGGGTCCCAGCGGCGGGACCTGGACCTATCTGACATATCCTAGTGATACGCTATCAATGTCTGAGATGAGCAAGCCCCTTTTAAGCTCTCCTTGACTTTTGGGTGGAAGAAGTTGGCTTGTGGCTGGGGTTTCTGGTTTTATGAATGGAGATGACTGCGCGCACAGTAGCAGGAGCCCTCCGACATGTAAACACAGACCTATAAGTGTCTGTAGAGTTGAGCCAAACCTAAATTCGCATATTTACATCTTCCTGGCATGTGTCTTATGTCAGATTAAATACCCAGCATTACACAGCAGCCGCGGAAATGTGCAATCATGTTTTATATTGTAGGAGAAAAACTTGGCAGATAATATTACGGCTTAATATACAGATTATGGTTTGGACAATGATTGAGCAATTACGCCTTGCTGCATTGCTTATGGCCAGAAGATGGATTTCTTGCAGTGTTATTTCATGTACGAAGGTGGGGGCCCATACACTGTATATCTCCTATGATATGTAGATCTCAGCTTGCTCCATTGTGCTGTCCAACTCTTGGACCTTGAGAGGATGGATTTTGTGAAAAGTCCTGCAAATAGGGGTGGGGCCTGTTGTACGGGGGGGGGGGGGCTGACTCTCAAAACCGTTTGATTGTTAAATGGCTGCCCAATATTTGGCCGAGCCCATTTCAGGCAGCCATGAAAGAATTGCCATTGTGGATGGTCCAAGTCTTGTAATATGGTGGAGGACCCCTGTCTATAATGTTTATGCACCCTAGAAAAAAGCATATGGACTAGCCTGGTTCTAATGAGATAATCCTTTTAAATTTCCAAAAATTAGAGTTATGGAACCAGCTGAGCTTGGTGTGTTGCACTTTTTTTTTCCAGAGTGCCAGGCAACCTTGGCCTCGGGAGATGATGGACTTCTCAGCCACGTATGACTGGGATGGGAACAGTCCTTTAAACTTGTTCTCCGGAAGTTTTTTTTATTTTTGTACCCTGGTGCCATTAAGGAAATGTTGTACTAGAACAAGGCTTGGTGCTCGGTGGGGTAAGTTCTGGCACTGGGCACTAAGGAGTAACTTATAACTCACAGTTCCCATTCCGTGCCATGGGCCATTACTTGGACTTTCCTGGCTGTTACTCACTAGTTCCTCTTCCAGAATCCTTTGTTTGGCTCCTACTCAGTGACATTTTTTACTGTCCCTTCCAAGTATGTGAAATGATATAAGCAGGCTGGAATTAGGATATTCGGAAGAGGCTGGTTATGAGGAGACGGATGGAATGTGTGAAACAAATGGGATGGAAAATAATATTGATGGCACTGTAGTTGCGACACTGAATGGAACACATTGTGATCCGTGTTGCAACATTATCAAGAGGATACATCCCTTAACATTTAAAGGTAAAGTCTATTTATGGTGGACATTTTTGTCATATATTTGAACTTCTGGGTCCCAATGCACAATATCTAATGGGCTCCTCCTGCATCTATCATGTGCCTTATGTGGCGACAGGCAGTGGCGTAACTAGAAATGACTGGGCCCCACAGCACATTTTTGAAGGCCCCCCAAGCAACTTCTTCTCAACCCTATCCTCCCGTGCATCCCCCACTCCTGCATCTAGTCAAGACCGCTCTTTTAGACCAGGCCAGGCAGCCGCTCTATCCATTTCCTACAGTTTCTCTGTATACAGTATAATGTTATTTTATAATACTGTTGAGGGGGTCCTGACAATAAATCTTTTAGTCCTCCTCTTGGGCGGGCCCCATCTGAGTATAGGCCCCAAAGCAGCTGCTTCCCCTGCTTCTTCTATAGCTACGCCCCTGGCAGCAGGGTCTCTGAAAGCGGGGTTTTCCAGTGAATAAATATTGATGTTTGGGTTTGTCAACCTCACTGACCCCCATTCCCCCCACTGCCGTTTCGACACTATTCTGCTCCCCGTTGCTCTCTACTTCCTGTCCCAGGCTGGTACGGCCCTCTCAGGTGGGTCACCGCCAGTGATTAGCTGAACAAGCTCTTTCTAATAGTTTCAGAATCTTGAACCAGGTCAGAAAGTAAAGAGCAGAGGAGACTGGAGCAGTAGCAAAACAGCTGGGGATTGGTGAGGGTGAGCATTATTTTTTTTATATAATTAAGCCCCTCTATGCCAACAGCCACCAATTTTATTTGGCTAGAAAGCCCCTATAAGTGCCAGGTCGTGAATTTGACTACTTCCTCTATACCCCCTATTGTTACATGTCTGGACCTTTTGAGAATAAACCGTAACTATATAACCCGGTTCTTTCTTTATAGATATGGCCTCTACCAAGTCTACCATTTACTGGAACATTTCCACCTTTTAGAGGGGAAGTACATAATCTATATCTCTATCTATCTATCTATCTATTAGATAGAGATATATATTTCAACTTTTGTATCTTCCTGTATTATTTCTGCATACATTTGGATTTATATCCTGTAGGTCCTTTAACTCAAGGTCGTTTGCCCAAATCTCACATTACAGTTCCCAACTAGAGACACACCTTGAAGATTCTTCAGTTCTGGTTTACAGGTCTTCTATGAAGGGTTTGCCCAAACAGATTATTGTGGCAACATGTTCTGTATCCATAGCAGGAGTCCAACTCCAAAACATGACATCTGGTTCTGTAAATTAAGTTATGATCCTTGTAAGACAAGAGGACACCATTGACACATGTCCTTCATCTGACCATGGACATTGTTTTTATGTTCTTGGACATTTTCCTTAAAACATTTCATTGACTTCTCGACATCTCCAAGATGGTTCCATTCTACCTAACCCAGGAAGGATTCCATAAAGTACATACAGTGTTGAACTGGCCCGGCAGAGATCCTTTGGTGAGCCTAAGCTCCGATACCATAGTGGGACCCAAATCCAATAGATTAAAACCCATTTGGAGCTGCTTTTGGAGCCAGTCACACGCCATTAGGGTCTATTTCTTTCAATGAAAATCTATTAGGCATTACTGATGATATAGTGGTTGGGCCCTGAGAATAATTTTCTCTGCTGGGTCCAAGTCAAACACTATAATGAGGAAGATGTCCATTCTTTCCACAGGTAAAACCATAAGTATCTATCTCACAAGGCCTTCTACTCTTGAAAGCTAGACATTTTACTCTACAAACATGCCTATACTACTTATGACTATTATTGTGAATTTACACTCTCAATTGAAAATTCGATAATTCTTTACTCCCCTCGTATCCTATTAAGAAACGGCTGACGCCTGCGTTCAGGTTCTTCGTCACATATTATTGGTACACAATGGAAGCACTACAGTCAAAGCAAGTGGATCATACTGTAACAGCTTAGAAAAGTCTAAGGAACATATTAAGTCGGATTATAGAATAATTCATAATTCTTGCTGAAAAGGTTGACCTAGGGTAGGCTGTGAGCCATCATGTGCTGCTTGGGACATATCCTGAAATGACCTCATCAACAAGGAACACCAAGCAGCTGCCAAACCCTTTGGTCACTTGGGATGAGCAGATACACGTTCTCTACGACACAGTAGATCCTTGGCTTATCTATGCACCAATTTTTTACTTTAAGCCAATACATTCTCATAGTTTATTCAGTACTTAACTTTGAGGGGTCTTTGTTTATTTATCGTATTGCTGGTGACTAGTGTTGATTGCGAATATTCTAATCGCACATTTTTATTGTGAATATTGGCACTTCGAGAATTCGCGAAGATGTAGAATATAGTGCTATATATTCGTAATCGCGAATATTCTAGATCAGTAACCTCCCTTCTTGCTTGTGGGCCAATGAGAAGGCTGCAATGTCTTTGTCAGAGCTTAGCAACATCCCTAGCAACCAATAGGAGAGTTGCCTACCCCTTGCCATATAAGAACCAGACGTTTTCTGCAGTTCTGAGAGAGAGAGCAGTGACATTGCTGTGCTCGGTGCTTTCCACACTACATTAGATAGTTAGTTAGCTCATATATATAATACAGATAGTTAGTGGGAGATAGTCAGTGTAGGTTATATCCTGATATAGTGTAGCTGATAGGTTCCAGTGCAGGGTGTTAGGTAGTATGATAGGGATTACAGTTTCTCCTTTGTCCATACATACATGCTACAGACATAGTTCTGTGAGGTCACAACAATACTTAGTGCACCAATCAGTAATATCTACTCAGACCTGATAAAATGTGAAGTTGCGTGTATTGCGCAAAAAATATGTGCATCACTAGTGCCGATTTGCACAATCGCGAAAATAATGACAAGATCACGAATTCTAGAATTCGGGAATTTTTTGCGAATATTATGCAAAAACGAATATTGCCTATGCCGCTCATCACTACTGGTGACCACCATTTAAAGGGAACCTGCCATCAACTTTATGCTTCCCTCACTCAGAGCAGCATTAAGTAGTGACAGACACGCTGAATTCAGCGGTGTGTCACTCATGAGCTAAAAGTAAGTGGTTGCGAGGAACCAGCATCATAATCATTGCAGCCCAGGCCTTGAAGAGAGTCAAATCTACCTGAGAAGAGTCAGAGTTATTCATAAGCTGCTGCTCTCCCCGCCCATCTGCTGATGATTGATAGTCTTCTCCTTAGGCCTCTTTCACACGGGCGTTGCGGATTGGGGCCGGATGCGTTCATGGAAAATGGTGCGATTTTGACACTAAAACAAGTCAGTTTTCACTGCGATTGGGTTCCATGTTTGCGTTTTTTCCACGCGGGTGCAAAACATTGTAATGAGTTTTGCACGCGCGTAAGAAAAATCGGCATGTTTGGTACCCAGACCCGAACCCTGACTTCTTCACAGAAGTTCGGGTTTGGGTTAGGTGTTGTGTAGATTTTATTATTTTCTCTTATAACATGATTATAAGGGAAAATAATAGCATTCTTAATACAGAATGCATAGTACAATAGGGCTGGAGGGGTTAAAAAAAATATATATAATAATTTATTTCACCTTAATCCACTTGATCGCGCAGCCCGGCTTCTCTTCTGTCTTCATCTTTGAGGAATAGGACCTTTGATGATGTCACTGCGCTCATCACATGGTCCATCACATGATCTTTTTTTACCATGGTGATGGATCATGTGACGGACCATGTGATGAGCGCAATTATGTCACAGGCCTTCATCAGACACTATAGTGCAAAGAGAATTGAACTAAATAGTGAATAACAAATAAAAATCGAAAATCCATACAATGAATGATGCGATACAGACAATAAATAGTTTTTTTTTACACAATAAAAGCACACAGAGCTATGCGGACTGGGTATTGCGGATGTGCTAGCGGCCATCTAGCAACCCATGTCCTCAGCTCTATACCCAAAATCCCGGTGACAGGTTCCCTTTAAGGTATTCATATAGAAATATGTCAAATACAAAAGTGGCATCATATGGATAAAATAATGTATATGAAAAACATATATCCCAAATAAAATCACTTCCTATAAGATAAGCTTAATAAATTTGCCTACTACAACAGTGGCGTCATCTGGATAAAATTACTTATGTGTATGAGAGACATATACCAAATGAAGTCTCACCAGACAAGAGGCCCGACTGCACTATCTCGGACTTATCTGTGCCGCAGTTAGGTAGAGGGTCAAAAGAGTAAAGTATACCTTTGGTAGGGGTCGTAGCCAGCGCCAGAAAAGTCATGGTGTGAAGGGGCTTGGTACAGTAATGTCAGGTAAAATGACCCCCCCAAAAAAGGATAGTTTAAAAGTACTGAAAACCAACAGACAAGACTAGACAGGAGTGACGGGGTGATGCGGAACGGGTGTGCGTACCCATTCATTTCAATGGGGCCGCAACTGTCCACGTTAGTTGTTCCGTTCCACGGCCCCACAAAAAATATGGAGCATGTCCTATTCTTGTCCGCAGAGGACAAGAATAGGCATTCTCTATATAGCGCCGGCCATGTGCGGACCGCAAAACACTTAAGGTCATGTGAATGCACCCTTAAGCGCAAAAGTGGTAACATGAAGTTGTATCTGAATAAAGGTTTGCCTGTGGAGGTGACCTCCATTACAGCACATGCACAGAGGTATTCACAGAAAGCCAATGCTGCATAAACATCACTTGACTTCCTGTTTAGGTCGCCACCATTGTGCACACGCACATAGGGGTTCACAGGAAGTGGATGGAACCATCTGACTTCCTGTCCGGGTGACCACCATTTGCAAACATTAGCAGAAATGGTTACATGAAGTGGGTTTCTAAATAGAGGCCATTTCACTTCCTGTTAAGGTGACCACTGCTTGACCACATGCACAGGAATATCTATCTGCAGAAACCAAATTACTTGACGTTTGGTTGACAACCATTTAAACAAATACCTTATAGCCCTATGGCATATAAGCCCTATATTAGAGCTGGGATTTCCCACTTATATATGAACCTCTCAAAAATGACCTGGATTTCTGTCCATCAACCATAAGATTTGTATCATTTGGAGGAGTTTTGGTTCATCAATATTTCTGGTGTGCGTTGTACACGCAGCTATCTTCGGGGGGTAAGGTCAGGCTTTCGACATGGCCATTCCTAAACACATATCTACTTCTTTTTCAACTACCCTTCAGTTGATTTGCTTGTATGCTTTGGGTCATTGTCTTGTTGAGGTTCCCAGGGTCTCTTCAGCTTGAGGTTATGAATAGCTGCTCTTACGTTCTCCTGTAAAATGTTTTTATTCTTCAAATTTATTGTTCCCTCAATGATCACAGAGTTTCCAGACCCTGAAGCAGCAAAACAACCCCAAGCCATGATGTTACCTCCACCAACCCCAAACCATGATGTTTTATCCACCGGCCCCAAAGCACTATATCCCCCTCCACCGTGCTTTATAGTTAGGCCTTCTGCACACGACCGTTGTTTGGGCCCGCATCTGAGCCATCATTTCGGCGTCTCGGATGCGTTCCCATTCACTTCAATGGGGCCGCAAAAGATGCGGACAGCACTCCGTGTGCTGTCCGTATCCGTCGCCCCGTTCCACGGCCCCGCAAAAAAAATATAACATGTCCTATTCTTGTCCGCGCTTTGCGGACAAGAATAGGCATTTATATTGCCGGCGCCCGTTCTGTTCCGCAAATTGCGGAAGGCAACACGGACGGCTTCCGTTTTTTGCGGATCTGCGGTTTGCGGACCACAAAAAAGTCACGGTCGTGTGCATGAGGCCTTATAATGAGGTTATGGTGTTAGTGTACAATGTTCTCTGTCCTACAAACATAGCATCATGGAAGGACACCACAAAAGACACAATGTCCATACGTGTGCCAGAGGTCTCTTCTACAGGTGTTATGAGAGTTTTTAGAGTTTTTGTCGTGACACCAGTTGCATTTCAGCAACAAGGAACTAAGTTCCCCTATGTAGAAGGCGATAATGGAACCCAGGTGTAGGAATGCCTGAGTAGTATAAGGGCTGCCTATAGTGTCCCTTTTGGTGCGGCTTTTGCACTTGTCACGGTGCTCCTACCTGGATATCCACAACCCCAAGCATAGTCGTCCGAAGCAGTGATAAAAGGGTTAACAGTTGAGGGATTTGGTAGAAGAAATGGAGTCCAGACTTGTATTAATGTTGAACACAGTTTTAGTTGAATAAACTTTTATCAAGGAACTTCCAACTTTGCCTTGGTTATCAGCAGATTTAGGCTTAACTTCTGGCAGGCAAACACAATCAGCTCTGCTATGTCTGAACTCACTCAGCTCTGCTATGTTAGCAGTATTAAATAGGAACTTTTCCTCTTCTGTTGTAACTTAGCTTTCTGTAGTCTGACTCGGTCTTTATCTTGATCTGTCTCTTTCTCTTTAGCTCTGTCTCTCTTTATCTTTATCTTTATCAAGGGAACCTTTCTTCCTGACTTAAGAGGTACTCAGCCTAGACCTCTGTGCCCAGCAGAGCAGACGGTGCTCTGCTGGCCGACACACAGCTTCCCCTTCCAGGGGATAAGCCAGACTGACTCTTGCAGGCTCGTCCAGGGCCTGTTGCTTCCCCTTATAGGGGGTAAGCTACTCCTCACAACCTGTCCCCAAGGAGGGGAAGGCTAGACTAACTTTCACTAAGGGTCCATTCACACATCCGTAGTGCATTGCGGATCCGCAATACACCCGGCCGGCACCCCCATAGAAATGCCTTTTCTTGTCCGCAATTGCGGACAAGAATAGAACATGTTCTATTTTTTTCGGGAGCCGCGGACCGGAAGAACAGCGGCACGCTCCTGGAAATGCGGATGCGGAGAGCACATAGTGTGCTCTCCGCATCCATTCCGTCCCCATAGAGAATGAATGGGTCCCCACCCGTTCCGCAATTTGCGGAACGGATGCGTACCCATTATCACGGATGTGTGAATGGAGCCTTACACTGAACTCCTCCCTCTCTAGAGAGGGCTGGAATGGCTAGAATGTTGCACTCTAGGGTAACTAGCTCTGCCACTGTTGCCGCCATCTGCTGGTGAACCAGGCACATTACACTTTAACAGTCATTTGCAAGGAAATATATATACACATTATGCAGGACATGATATTAGATGTACAAAATGACACAGGATGCACCATTAAAGATAGTGGGGTCCAGCCAAAGGTGATAATGCCGCTCTGGGGCATTACAGAAACTTCTGCTATCCAAAAATAGTTGTCGCTTGCTAACATTACAGCTTCCTTTGCACAACTTGCCTATCTAGTTTCCATCAGTACGAAAGACTTGGTTATCTAGTCTTCAAGAGTACAAAGGACCTGCCTATCTAGTCTCCAGCAGTACAAATGACTTGGCAATCTAGCCTTAAAGGGGTTATCCGGGACTAAAAAATGTCCCCCATATGCCCCTCATACTGAATCTACTTACCTGGCTCCCCGCTCCCTGCGCTGTTCCTGGTCCCCGCACCGCCGCTGCTTCTCCCCGAGTGCGGATAAAAACATCCGGTGGGGCGAGGGAGCAGCCAATGGCAGGCAGTGACGGGGATGAGTCTACCTAGCATAGCTGGAGGCCTCTTTTCATAAAACCCTGTCCCTTTAAGCAGAGCCAGATATGGGTTAAACCTATCTCCTCTGAGCTCATCCTCGATCTGTACAAGCATAAAAATATTTCATCGTGCCGTGTCCTTATTTGTTGCTTACCCTGGGCAGTTTAAACTTGTGTCTTATCGTGTTGCCTTTGCTTGGTACAACCGAGGTGGCGATTATTTTTTTCAAAAATTCTTTCAAAATATTTTTTTAACTAAAATGTAACAGGATGTGAAAACTCTTTTTTATTTATTTTTTTTGTTCTGTTTCTCGCTGTCTGCTTGAATTCCGACCCTGGGAGAAGTAGTGTACAGTAATTCCGATTAAAGCCTCCATCAAATTGTAATTATATATGCATTGTCACATTTTGCAGTTGGTGCTTTGTACGAGACTTACTGCTCGGCGAGATGCTCATTAGAAGCAGGTTCATCTGAGGTAACAGACTTTCTTTCCACCTCAGGCATCCAAGTTGGATCGCTGCTACGTTGTAAGTACATCTACCCCATCTTATTACCAAAATAGCAACCTTCTTAATCCTTTGCTGAGAGGAACAATGCTTCGATTCAGGCGAGGGCCGAAATAGGATCTTATGAAAGCGGCTGGCAACCAAAACTGTTGTTATTTTTGTTAGAAAATAGAAAAATCGGAATTTGCTGATGTGCGTTAGATTAGAGCCTTTATTGTTGTGAAATTAATCGGATTGTGTCGGGTCTTAAAAATAAATAAATAAAGTAAAATCTTCTTTGGTCCGAGATAAAACAATTAAGACTGAATTTTGATTCGGATGAAGTAAAAGAGCGTAAACAAAGGCCGGGCTGCCTGAATTCAGAAGACATCAATGTTATAATCCGCCGCTGCCAAGCCCTAAGCCTCAAACAGTCAAACTGTTGTTGTGTCTGCGAGGCCGTTCCTAGGAGAGGCTCTGCGGCTGGCTCCTTGGAGAGGACGGCTGGAGTTGTAGTACTCTGTCTGAACGATGGCAGTGCTTTTTCTGTCACCCAGTCATCCAGGGGTTTAGTTCTTCCTGGCAGTCGATATTAGTTTTAGTTTTTTTCTGTCCGGCTGTCACATCTGGCAGATGTAGCCAAGCTAAACTTATGCTCAATGGGTTAAAGGAGTTATCCAAGATCTATAATGCCCCCCATATGCCTGGGCCCCTCACGCAGATTGTACGTCATCAATTTTATGCTAACCTCACAAAAAAGTGAAGATTTCAGCCGTGTGTCTCTCATGAACTAAAAGTAAATGGTTGCGGAGAACCAGCATCATAATCAGTACAGCCCGGGCCTTGAAAAGAGTCAAATCTACCTGAGAAGAGTCCTGGTTATTCATAATCTCCCGCTCTCTCGCCCGTCTGCTGATGGTTGGCAGTTCTCTCCTAGAGAGAAAGGGAGAAAACGAGGTAGAAGCCGGCCAGTCATCAGCAGGTGGGCAGGAGAGCAGGACTTCATGAATAATCATGACTCTTCTCAGGTGGCCGGGACTCTTTTCCAGGCAATGATTGTGATGTTGGTTTTCGGCAACCACTTACTTTCAACTTAGAAATGATAGACCGCTGAAATCAACTCGCCTGTGTGTACTTTATGCTGCCGTTAGTATAAAGTTGATGATGGGTTCCCTTTAACTCGCTCCCCAGCACCCGTGCCGTTCCTGATCCCCGCACGGCCGCCTCTGCATCTCCCCATCACGTGGATGAAAACATCTGGCGATGGGGGGGGGGGGGGGTGAGGGAGATGGGGAGGAGGTCAGTCAATAGCAGGTCACAACAGGGAAGAAAATCCCTAGCGTCAACCGTGATGCTCGTTCCCATCGCGGTCTGCTATTGGCGCAACGTTTTCATCTGCGCAATGGGAAGATGCAGCAGCGGCTGTGCGGGCATCAAAAGCGACGCGGGTGCCGGGGAGCGAGGCAAGTACAATCTGTGCGAGGGGTCCGAACATGAGTCATCTATCTATCTATCTATCTCATATCTATCTATCTATCTATCTATCTATCATTTATCTCCCATCTTTCTATCTATCTCATATCTAACAAATATTAAATAGAAAACATAGACCTTGACCTTGATTCTGCCTCTGACCTTGACTTCATATCTGGATTACGCTTCTGTGTTCCCTGGAATCTACCTACTCTTGGTTCTGACTCCTGGTCCATCTTCTGGCTAGGTTGTTATCTCATTAGATAGATAGATAGATAGATAGATAGATAGATAGATAGATAGATAGATAGGAGATATACAGATATGAGATAGATATGAGATAGATAGATAGTTACAGATAGAAAGATGGGAGATAAATGATAGATATCTATCTATCTCTCATTTATCTCCCATCTTTCTATCTGTAACTATCTATCTATCTCATATCTATCTCATATCTGTATATCTCCTATCTATCTATCTATCTATCTATCTATCTATCTATCTAATGAGATAACAACCGAGCCAGAAGATGGACCAGGAGTCAGAACCAAGAGTAGGTAGATTCCAGGGAACACAGAAGCGTAATCCAGATATGAAGTCAAGGTCAGAGGCAGAATCAAGGTCAAGGTCTATGTTTTCTATTTAATATTTGTCTATCTATCTCCTATCTATCTGTCTGTATCTATCTATCTATCTATCTATCTATCTGTCTGTATCTATCTATCTATCTATCTATCTATCTATCAATCAATCTCATGAGTTGCAGAGTAGCCCTACCCTAAAAACTTTTTTTTACTGAATGTATGTAATCCAACTGGAAATAGACAAATCATTTTTATTTTATTTTTCACCTGTCATTTTGTAGTTTGTTATGTGACATTTCCCTCTTTTTTTAAAGCAGAATAAAAGTGCAGAGCTCATAAAATTTTCATCATTTTATTGGTTCACGTTCATGCTCTCAGTACAAAGATATTGCTCCCTATGTAGAAACTTTCTGTCCAAAATCATAAAATATGAAGGACGGTGAAATCATGACGTTAGCTTTCGGATATTTCATGCACTATGCTAGGATGAGCTATCGCTTGTGATTTATTTAACTATTTGCCTGCTATTACCCCATTGTATATAATGCAACCCACCAATTAACTATTCAATCATATAAATAAGTACATTTCCCCCCAAGTCCACATCTTCTTATGGGGTTTGCTTACATGACTATAAAAATAAGTCTCATCCTCTTATGACAACCAGTGCATCCACCATTTAGGGGCATAGTTAAAGGGGCATGTTGCAGTGGCACCGCCAAGCCACTCTATCTTTCGCTATGGCACTTAGATATAGGGCTAGGGCAGCAAAATGAAGCTGTGTGAGGTGTAATGGCAGCCATATCAGTGGTCAGGAATAGGAAAAATTCTTACCGGGATTTTACTTTCCTTGAGTCCGGAGGCAGCACAGCATGGGTTAATAGTTGGTCATCTTCTCTCTAGGACCGCCCACCTAGTAAAACAAATAATCAATTAATCAAGCTAATAGCCTCCCCTATAAGGGTCACCTCCCCGAATGCCTCGGCGTGTTTAAAAAATAGAGACTCAAACATAAGTGCAAAAGAAAACAATTTATTAGGGAGGGTATACTTGTGCTGCCTCCGGACTCAAGGAAAGTAAAATCCCGGTAAGAATTTTTCCTTTCCCCTATCGTCCTCCGGCAGCACAGCATGGGATTTTTATAGATCTCATAGGGAGGGACTTTCATCCACGGCTGCTGACAAAACCCCAGTACCAAAGGCTGAGCTCCTAGCATTGATGTCCAGACGATAGTGTTTAGCAAACGTCAGAGACGAGGACCATGATGCGGCATTGCAAATCTCTTCAATGGGAACTTGCGCCATTTCTGCCCAGGAGGTTGCTGCAGCTCTGGTGGAATGGGCCTTGATTGGAAAGGGTGGAGGCACGGCTTCAAGAGAATAGGCTTCCATAATTGTGGATTTTATCCACCTCGCAAGAGAGTCCTTAGAAGGCAGTTGTCCCTTTCTTGGACCAGCGAAGAGAACAAAAAGATTTTCGGTCTTCCTGAAGTCTTTAGTTCTTTGGAGGTAGATCTGTAATGTTCTTTTAACATCTAGAGTATTAAGAAGTACCTGTTGTTCATTAATCGGATCAGGAAAAAATACCGGGAGAAATGATTCCCTGTTCTTGTTAGCTGAAGAAGGCACTTTCGGCAGGAAAGTCGGAATTGTACGCAGTAGGACTCCGTCTGGTAAAAAGCGTACATAGGGAGATCTGGATGACAAGGCTTGTAGTTCTCCGAGCCTCTTAGCGGAAGTGACGGCCGTCAAAAATAGAGCTTTATAAGAAAGCCATTTGAGATCTACATCTTGTAAAGGCTCAAAAGGTGCTGAGGTAAGCCTCTTTAGGACTAAGGAAAGGTCCCAGATAGGTGTAGGGTCCCTATGTACAGGTTGCAGTCTTCTAACTGCTTTGAAGAACCTGAGGATTAGAGGGTGATGAAGGAATCTATTTTCTGTCATAGAGTTAATGGCCGTCATATGGGCTCTCAACGTGTTTGGTTTGAGACCTTTCTGAAAACCATCCTGTAGAAATTGCAGCACTGAAGAGACATCGAGGTCATTGTGGCCCGAATCAGAACTCCAGGAAACAAATTTCCTCCATATTTTAGAATATTTCCTGTTAGTCGAGTCTTTGCGAGAGGCAAGCAGAGTATTTATGACAGATTGTGAGAGACCTTCTGCTTCTAGCTTAGATCTTTCAACTTCCAGGCGGTAAGATGTAAACGGTCTAGATTTTGATGATATAGGCCGTTCTGGAGAAGCAGATCCGGACGTGGAGGGAGCTTCCAGAATTCTCCCCTGGACAGATGGAGCAGGAGCGGGAACCACGACCTCCTTGGCCAGAACGGGGTTATCATTATCACAAATAAAGGTTTTTCTTCTACTATTTTCCGTAATGTCTTCGGAATGAGAGGAACTGGGGGAAAAACGTAGGCAGAAAGGTTCTTCCAATTCATTGAGAAAGCATCTACCACTGCAGGATTGTCGGAGATCTTCAGAGAACAGAACTTGCTTAACTTCTTGTTCGTTGCGGACGCCATCAGATCCCAGGACGGACAACCCCACTTGGCTACAATGCTCTGGAAGACAATAGGATTTAGTTCCCAGTCCGCTTGGTTGACTATCTTCCTGCTCAGAAGATCCGCTTGAGTATTCGAGGAGCCTCTGATATGCAGCGCTTTCAACTCTGCAAGATGTGATTCCGCCCAGCTGAAAATCTTCTTGCATAACTGCAGCAGGGACCTGCTTCTCGTGCCCCCTTGCTTGTTTAAGTAGAATACTGTGACAAGATTGTCTGAACGGATCAGCACTGACTTCCCAGATACCTCGGTCTTGAATTTGTACAGTGCTAACATTACAGCTTTCAATTCTTTGTAATTTGAAGATTGTTTCATTTCCTTGGAGGACCAGCGGCCTTGCACCCATTTGTTCTGGAGGTGCGCTCCCCAGCCCTGGCCAGATGCATCCGTCGTGATGGTTACCGAAGAGAGAAACTGGAATTTCTTCCCTTTGATCAGATTGCTTGAGTGAAGCCACCATTTGAGGCTCTGTACTGTGTAGGAGGATAACTTCACCTTTGCCCCCAACTGGTAACGACTGCGCCGCCAAGTCTGGAGTAAATTCTGCTGGAGATCCCGGGTGTGGATATTCGCCCAAGGTACTGCATCCGCAACAGCTGTCAGATGTCCCAGTGTCTTCATGACTCTGTGGACGGACGGTGACGGCAGAGACATTAGTGTCTTTACTTCCTTTTTTAATAACTCCACCTTTGGTAGAGGAAGGTATAATTTCATGGAGACTGTGTCTATCAAGAAGCCGAGAAAAATCTTGGAAGTGGAAGGAATCAGATCGGATTTTCCCCAGTTTACCAGGAAACCTACAGACTGGAGAAGTCTTATGGTTTCTTCTAGATGATGCTGCAGACGACTCTCTGACTCTGCCACGACAAGCCAGTCATCCAAATAAGGGAAGATCTGAATCCCCTGAAGACGAAGCTCCACAACAACAACGACAGCAATCTTGGTGAAGATCCTTGGGGCAGAACACAAGCCGAACGGGAGAGCCTTGAATTGGAAATGCAGCGTTCTCTTCCCCATCCTGATGGCGACTCTCAAGTATCTTCTTGACTGCAACTGGATCGGAATGTGGAGGTATGCGTCCTTTAAGTCCAGAGAGGACATAAACTGATTCTTCCTGAGAACCGCAGTAATGGACCTTATCGTTTCCATTTTGAAATGGATCTTTTTCATGTAACGGTTCACATAGCGGAGATCTATAATTAAGCGGCTTTTTCCATCGGGTTTGGGAACACAAAAGACTCTGGAGTAGACGCCTGCATATTCTTGCTGAACTGGAACTGGTTCTAAGGCTCCTTTTTCTACGAACTCTTTTAAAAGCTGGATGATCTTTAGGTCTCTCCCATCGTTGAGAAGAAACCTGTCTCTTGGTAGACGGTTGAACTCTAGGGCATAGCCGTTGCGAACCACATTCAGCGCCCAACAATCCGAGGTAATCTGCTGCCATTTGGGGTAGAAGAATGCCAGGCGTCCTCCCACTTCCTGACCTCTGGCGTCAGAAGTCATGTTTGGAAGGCTTGTTATCGTCTGTTTTCTTTCTAGACTTCTCCGTAGGAACCCAGGTTCTACGGTCAGATCTTCCACGACTGGATCGGCCTCTAAAGGTAGATCTTCTGGAATCTTGACCCCTGTAGGGACGAAAAAATCTTCTCTCTCTACGTTTAGGCTGAGGAAAACTTAAAGCTTTATCTTCCATATTGGCCTCAAGAAGCTTGTCGAGATGAGAGCCGAATAATTTGCCTGGTTCGAACGGAAGGGAACATAGGTTGCTCTTTGAAGAGGGGTCTCCAGACCAGAGCTTTAGCCATATGGCTCTTCTAACAGAATTAGCAAGTGCCATGTTTTTAGCAATGAGCCTTAAGGAGTCAACAGGAAAGTCGCAAAGAAATTCTGCCGCCAGTTTCAAAGACGGTAGTTGTCGGAAGAGATCCTCCCTGGCGACGCCATCTTCGATATCTCTGCCTAATTGGCTGAGCCAAACCCTCAGAGCACGGGCTACAGGTACCGTGGCCATAGCTGCTTTATTCATAGACGCGAGATATGTATGTAATCTCTTAAGCAGAGCATCCGCCTTTTTCTCCATAGGGTCTTTTAACAAAGCCGAATCGTCTGAAGGGAAGAAAGATTTTCTTGTTAATCTGGTTACGGCTGCATCCACTCTGGCGGGAGACTCCCAACTTGTAGATTCCGCAGGATCAGTTTTGTAGATGTTCTTGAATCTAGATCCTAGATTAATTCTGCCTACCGGTTGCTCCCATTCTTTATGCATTATTGCATCTAGGACCGGGTGGCTGGGAAACACGGGAGCCTTCTTCTTAGGGAAATAGAAGAGGTCATCTTCCTCACGAGTACCGGATTTCTCCTTACTGGCTTCCATGATATTTTTAACTTCCTTTATTAAACGGTTTGCATCCTTTTTATTAAATAAAAAATTATCTTCAATGAAGTGTGTATCTGAATCGGTAGAAATCTCGCCTTCCGACCGAAGCGATTCCTCGGAAGTTGATGGGGATAAACACGGCTTCTTAGACTTTTTCTTTTTAGATTGTTTAAGGAACTCTTTAAATAGAGACATAATCTTCGCTGTTTCGGCATCTGACGGATTATCAGGCTGAGTACAATTCTCACAAATATTGGAGGAGTGTTCCGCGGGTAACTGGTGGAGACACGAAATACAGAGAGACGATTGCGACCTCTGTTTCTTTTTGGATGGCGAGGAATCTTGCATATCGCGGTGACACCTGACACACAGATCGTGCGGGAACTCATCAGGGAGCGGCTGTTCACAGGCCAGACACATCCTGTGTCTGCTCTTTCTGGCTCTCTTTTCCCCCCTGCTTGATGCGGTGGACATCTGCAATTCAAGGGAAGATAAGTAAATTATAGAGGCAAAAAGGAGAAGGCATCCATCTCCTGACAGTGTGAGGGATCACATATACCTCTGCAATGCTGGAGCTCTGCTGCCTGGTACCAGGGCACCGAGCTCCAGCTAAAATCCGCTTTAAATACCTTACCAGGTTTGAATTTGGCGCTCAAACAGGTCCGGGTGCGTCTGTGACGTCATCCGGAAGCGCCTGCGTGTCACGGTGCGTTCCACCGCAAAAACCGGAAGTTCAGCTTCAGACTTCCGGTCGCGCTGCGCTCCGGAGACCTGGGACCTGCTGCCGAAGACCAGGGCTTCAGGGATGGCGCTTAAAGCGGTCGGGAGTGGAGCCAGGGAACACCGTGGCTATTCCCACTCCCACGGCCATAACCGTGTCAAGGTATTGCGGCCAGAGAAATCTTCCTGACGGTGGGCTACATCCTCTGAGAAGGGGACAAATAAAAAACACACCGAGGCATTCGGGGAGGTGACCCTTATAGGGGAGGCTATTAGCTTGATTAATTGATTATTTGTTTTACTAGGTGGGCGGTCCTAGAGAGAAGATGACCAACTATTAACCCATGCTGTGCTGCCGGAGGACGATAGGGGAAAGAAGGAATGCTGTTTAAAGGAATCGTCCAGGATTCGATAAAGGGATCTGCTTTATTGGTTGTTTCTGGTTGATATCACAGCTCAGCCCTAATTTACTGAATGGGCATAAATTGCAATACCAAATATGGCCTATGGGCAAGTTTGGCGCTGTTTCTTAAGAAATACAGTAACCTTTTGGTAATATTGAAAAACCCCTTTAAAATCAGAGGATCCAAGTTTACAGAATGTAGGATCAGAGCCCAGGATTGAAGTCATGTTTTTTAAGCTGAACATTGAACATCCCGTAAAACTGTCTGCAATACGGGGATTATTGTCTCTCTCACTGATAGGAAGGAATTTCTGCCTTCCACATAGCCAGCATGACTTCATATCAATATCAAATGCTATAAATTGAGAAAACATAAGAAACCAAAATATTCAAGTGTAAAAAGAAAAAAATGTTCCAAAATAAAATTTGAATCTTTAAGCCCTGCCCCTGAGGTGCCAAGGAACGCCTACAAAGCCTCCCAGAAATTCCCACTTGGAATATAGTTGGATAAGTCATTTGAGGCAAAATCCTACAAAAAAACTGTGATGGTTGGGAGGTATGTGCAGTTTGAAGGCATCAGTGATGAGGTTACAGGATAGACGCTCCTCTGCGTCCATAGTCTTTGTTCTCATTTCTTTCTTCTTCTCGGTTTAGTAAAATCAGAACACAAACACAATTATCATCCCAATCAGTGATAATGAGAAAATGTCTGGAAATGACTTGACTCCGTCTGATTAACGTTGAACACGCCATAGCAGACATTATTAATTTCCATGTTTTTATTTTTTTTCTGATCAGCGCGAATCAGTGTTTGAATTTTACAAGCCATTCCAGGATACATTCCAAATATGGCTGGTAACTTAAAGTGTAACTGAGTTTAAAAAACATTGCATAATGACTGTGCTTCTTTGTACAATCATAACTGTGAACGAACAGGTCTTTTTTTGGCCATTCCTTTTTCAGCCATATTAATTCTTGTTTGAGCTGCACAGCTAGATGCATTTCTCTCACAAACAGGGGTGTCTCGCTTCTTTTGGAATCTGTCAGCACTGTATTGCAGTGAGCTCACTTTCCTTACTTCCCACTATATTTGTTTTCTTCTAGGGAGCTCAGAAAGCTGATAAGGAGGGGGAAGTCATACTTACAGACACACGGAAGGCTCTTCTAATCTTCAAAAGCTGTGTAAAAGCGTCTCTTTTTTATCAAACTCACTATCTTAGCTACCTCTGACACGACCCAACTTCCTCTAAGTCACCTTCTGTGTCTCTGTTACTGGAGACAGAGCTTGCTTGACAACAGGCAGTGGACTGCAAATTAGGTGGAAGTGAGACCCCTGGTGGCCATTTTTTATCTGGTGGATGCAGGCAGATTTTTTAAATGAAGTGATTTAGAAATTTGCTATTTACACCATTATCTATTAAATTAAATGAAATTGTGTGAAAGTACAGCGACAGGGCATGGGTTCAGGGCATCCTTTCGGCTCCAAAGTGCTAGTCAGTGCCCAAAAGATGCAAATCTTGCTCCAACAAATTACATAGAAGCCAAACTCTTTCAGGTCTGGAGAAAAGTGTTGTGTGAACCCCATCCGATCCCCTGGCTCTTTAGTAAGCTGCTTAGCAGGCTCTAGGGGATATGATAGAAACGTTTACTAAATACATAAAGGGAATCAACAAGGAGAGAATATTTAAAAGAAGAAAAACTGCTACAAGAGGACATGATTATAAATTAGAGGGGCAAAGGTTTAAAAGTAATATCAGGAAGTATTACTTTACTGAGAGAGTAGTGGATGCATGGAATAGCCTTCCTGCAGAAGTGGTAGCTGCAAATACAGTGGAGGAGTTTAAGCATGCACGGGATAGGCACAAGGCCATCCTTCATATAAGATAGGGCCGGGGACTATTCATAGTATTCAGTATATTGGGCAGACT
Organism: Bufo gargarizans; assembly: GCF_014858855.1. Taxonomy (NCBI): domain Eukaryota; kingdom Metazoa; phylum Chordata; class Amphibia; order Anura; family Bufonidae; genus Bufo; species Bufo gargarizans. The sequence continues at coordinate 16,680,609 of NC_058090.1, read as the reverse complement.
AGATGGGCCAAATGGTTCTTATCTGCCGACACGTTCTATGTTTCTAGTTTAGGAGGATGTTTGGATAGTCTTCTTCAGATATTTATTCTGGGGGGAAATAAAAACTTTAGCAATGCCCTCACTGCCTCCAATGAGTACATTTATGAGAACCAGGACACCCAGATAAACCCAGGGGACAAAAAGCACCTGCCAGACCACAATTTACTAGAACTAGCCATGTGTTTTTGACTTGACTCCCTCTCGTCATACACAATCAATTCAAGGTGGACAGGATTTGGTCAATAAGTTGTGTAATGAATCATTTGTATGGATGAACCCCCCCAAAAAACATATCAGATGGTATTGGCCAATAAAGCAAAAGACCATTTTATAACACCAGGTAGCCCCCAAAAAGATCACGCATGACCGACCATCAGTTTAAGGCCTCATGCACACGACCGTATTTTGTTTCCGTGTCCGTTCCGTTTTTTTTTTTGCGGATAGGATGCGGACCCATTCATTTCAATGGGTCCGCAAAAAACACGGACAGCACACCGTGTGCTGTCCGCATCAGTATGTCCGTTCCGTTGCTCCGGAAAAAAAATTGTGCATCTCCTATTTTTTTCTAGTTTGCGGACAAGGATAGCCATTATTACAATGGATCCGCAAAAAAAAACTGATCCGCCCAAAAAACGGATGCCATAAGGAAAGTCATCAGTTTTTTTTGCGGATCTGCAATTTGCGGACCGCAAAACACATACGGTCGTGTGCATGTAGCCTAAGAGACATCTTTTGTGTATTAGTCATCGAGAATGGACCTACAGTAACTAGTCAACCTATGTTTTTTATTTTCAAAAATTTGCTGATCTCTGATTTCTGTTCAATTGTCAGGGCTCATGCCCACGACTGTTGCTTGTTTTGTGGTCCTCAAAACAGGGATACTGGCTGTCGGCGTTCCGCATTTTGAGTAACGGAACGTCTGGGCCATAATAGAACAGTCCGTAATGTGGACAAGAATAGGACATGTTCTATATTTTTGCAGATTTCACAGAAAGGACATCTGTATGCTGTCCGCATCTTTTGTGGCCTCATTGATGTGAATGGGTCCACATCCGATCCGCAAAAAAATGCAGGTCACATGCGGACCAAAAAAAATATGTTCGTTTGCATGAGAACTGATAAACTGGTGATTATTACTGGTGTGCTGATACTTTGTAAAACACTGTACCAAACAAAAATAGGAATAAATAAATTGTCACATAAGCAGTGTAATATGTAGTAGTGTAGTATGTATTGTACGATATAGTATATTATAGTATGGAATTTTGTACTTTTTTTCTGCTGAAGAGTATAGCTCAGTGTGGATGGAACTATTTTGCCTAAAATACAGGATAATTTTGAAGTTGTGTGGGTTGTCAGTGTGTAGAGCGTGGCGTGGGTGTGTGACAAAGTAGCTGAGTGCTCTGAAGATAACATGATGAAGAAAAAACACAATTTTGGAGAAATTAATTTTTGGGAGATTTATTGAACAAATACATATCATATAAAGATTATGTTTTGTTGTGTCGCATTGAGTTTGTAGACAATTGGTGTGTTGTATTAGATAGTGTATTGCATGCTATCGTGTTGTGTTATGTTGGGTTGAGTTTAAAATGTTGTGTCATGTTACATTATGTTCTGTTATTTTAGTTCACTTGTGTTATGTTAGTGTATTATGTTATACTGGGGTGCTTTCTGTTGTGGTTTGTTACTACAGGTATTTATGTCATGTTGGGTTGCTTTCTGTTGTGGTTTATTGTGGTCTATATTTTGTGTAACATTGCATGATGCTCTTTGATGTTGCAGTCATTTTAGTTGTGTTATGTTGGGTTGGTTTCTATTTTGTTGTGCTATATTACGGTATGTTGGGCTGATGTCTGTTGCGTTACAGGCTGGATATTGATTTGATTGCTGTTCTGTTTGTTTGCATTGCGTTGGGTTGATTTATGTTGTGTTACAGCATGTTATGTCCTGTCTTGTTGATTTGTGATTTATCAAAGTAGTGTTCTGTTTCAGTGTGTTATGTTTGATTGAATTCTGTAGTTTTATTTAGAGTGTGTCATGTCGTGTTGATTTCTGTTATTGTGTTACAGTATGTTATCTTCGGTTGATTTCTGTTGTGTTCTGTAACAATGTGTCATGTTTGAATCTGTTGTATGTTACATGGACTGATTTCTGCTGTGCAATATCCTCTTATGTTCTGTTATGATAGTTTGTGTTGTATTGTGTTATTTCGCCATATTGTGCTATTTTTTATTTATTTTTTATATTCTGTTGTGTAATGTTATTTGGTATGTTATCGTGATGTGATATGTTAACTTGCGTTATCATAGACCGTTGTGTAATATTGCCTTGGGCTAATTAAAGTGGTATTGTATTTGATCATGTTGCTAAGTTCTGTTATTGTTTTTTAGGGGTACTATCTCTCTTTTAGGAGAGCGCCTTAATCTGGGTGAGTAGACTTATAGGTCGTACATGCTCCTCTGGAATTCTGGGAAGAAATGGATGCAAATGAGCCCTTAACAAGCTCCGCCTCTATTTACCACCAGATGTAAGGCAGCTATCCTATAAGTCAATGTTAACTTGTCTCCTGATCCCTTTTATGTTGTTTATCATACACCGCTGTACTATGCTATGTTTTATTATCTTGTAATTTGTTACACTATATTATGTTATGTTGTATTCCACTGCATCCATGAGATATTCTGCATTATGCAAGGCTATACTATGTTTTGCTGCAGTTATAAAAAAAAGTATCCCTCCTTTCACCAACTATCCTCTATTATTGCATAGTCACAACGGTTACCAATTTCAGGCAGGCCAATCTCAGTTATCCTTTTCTAGGCCTCTTTTAGGTGTAGAAAACGATCTAAATCTACACCAGCAAAGGAGTTGGCGTAGATTTAGGCCGGAGGTGGATGTGGCCGGCGCCTCTACATAACTTTAGGCGCATCATGCGCCAGTGCAGGCTCTTAATAAATGCCGGTCTTAATAAATGACCCCATATGTGTTTAAAGCGGATGTAGAAAATTACATTAGGTTTTTATGTGAAAGACCTTTATTTTAGATTTTATTTCTACCTATATCTTTAAAAGATCCTGAAATTTAGCAGTTGACTCTCACCGTAGGCTGACACTTCATGTTCCGTGGAGATCACTTCTCAGCAGTCATCTCACTATCATGACAGGCAGGATTACACTGACAGGTAATATCTATACCTATAGAAAACACAGAATCCTCCATTCACAATAGGTGACGGTCACAGCTCATCTCCTCCCCCTCCCTGCACAGTGTCTTCTGGATGGGTCACAGAGCATGCCCACAACACTCCGCGTCGATATCAATGAACATCTCCAGTCTACTGTGGCTGCTGTAAAGTATATCTCAAAGTTTTGTTCACAGTATCCCCCTTAGGGCTAGTTCACATGAACGTATGGCTTTTTCAGTGTTTTGCGGTCCGTTTTTCACTGATCCATTTTTCCGTTTTTTGTTTCCGTTGTGTTTCCGTTTCTGTTCCGTTTTTCCGTTCTGTTTTTCCGTATGCCATGTACAGTATACAGTAATTACATAGAAAAAATTGCACTGGGCATACCAACGGAACGGATACGGAAGACATACGGATGCATTTCCGTATGTGTTCAGTTTTTTTTGCAGACCCATTGACTTGAATGGAGCCACGGAACGTGATTTGCGGGCAATAATAGGATATGTTCTATCTTTCAACGGAACAAAAAAACGGAAATACGGAAACGGAATGCATACTGAGTACATTCCGTATTTTTTTCCGGAACCATTGAAATGAATGGTTCCGTATACGGAACACAAAAAAACGGGCCGTACACTCGCAAAAAAAACTTTCGTGTGAACTAGGCCTTAGGCCTCATGCCCACGACCGTTGTGTCCCGTGTCCATTGTTTCGTTTTCCGTGATTTTATGCGGACCCATTGATTTTGAATGGGTCCGTAGAAAACTCGGCTAATGCACCGTTTGTCATCCGCGTCCGTGATCCGTGTTTCCAGTCCGTGATAAAAATATGACCTGTCCTATTTTTTTCACAGACAACGGTTCGCGGACCCATTCAAGTCAATGGGTCAGGGAAAAAACACGTAGGCACACAAGATTGTCATCCGCGTCCTCACGTCCGCATCAGTTTTTTTCCTTGACTTAGATTTTTTTTTTACTTTCCTTCATGTCTGGTGATCCTCCAAAAATAAAGGAAGACACACGGAAACAAAAACAGATACGGATCACGGAACAACGGAACCCCTTTTTGCGGACCGCAAAAAAATACTGTCGTGTGCATGAGGCCTTAACCGTATGAAGAAAATAGAATCAAAAATAATAATCTACAATCAAAAAATAAAAACGGGTTAGAAAAAAAGAAAATGTATCACGATCTGATTGTATTTAGCAAAAAAGTGATACATTTCTTTCAAGAACACCTTTAAGGGGATATTCCCATATCAGACATTGATAACATATTGCTAAGTGCATGTCCCACCTCTGGCACCCAGGGATATCCCCAAAATGGGGTGCCTGAAGTGAAGGGGAGCACCCTCGGCTATTTTTGGAAGTCCCACATCGGTGAATCGGGCGCATGCACGGCATAATGAAAGGGCTGTAGTGCTTCTGTGACTGCCACATGACCATGGCAGAATGGAAACCTCCATGCTTTACACTGCGGGCTGCCTCCAGACAACTGTTGCAGGATAGAAACAATGTTTCATTGATAATGTGACTTCTTTTCTTGTGGTATAGCTTTTAATGATCGATGCGCGCTCCGTTCTGCTAATTAAACATGATGGACGACATCATCTGCAGTTTATTTGAATGGGCCATTCTTCCAGTTCGCCTGCGTCACCCGCATGGTTCTCATTTACATTTTCTATGCTTATTTGTGTCATAGATCACTTGAAAGTGGAGGAAATGGTTGTATAGATTATGAGATGTCAGGGGAAAGTTGCTGTATAGAAAGGACAGTAAATTTGGGGATGTAATGAGTACAAATGACTAAGCCCCAGAGCGATGTATATAAGTCGTCTATATCTGGAGTGTAGACGTCACCTCGTGACAAATGGCGTGCGCCTCACCCTGTGGTCTGAGCACTCAGTTTCCGAGCGTGCAGCACATTACTGCGAGGTGACTCCATGCAAAATCCTCTTTGTAATCAACTAGAAAAACAAAGTTCTGCTTGACATCTGGAGCAACCTTCTGCTTTCCAGCAATCAGGAATTTGCTAGAAAGACGACTTCAAATATCTACATTAATGGGTACGGTCAGGGTTACGGGGTCGGCTTCGCACATCTGGACACATATGCATCACACATGGTGCAGATATTTTACAAACGTGTTCCATGGCTATATCGGAGAACTATACAGATGTGCAGGGGTATATACAGAGGCAGCTGGGATAGGGTCAATGAGAAGAGGATGGAGTAAAGGTAAACCAGGCACAACGCCTTGTAGGGCTAGCTCCGCTGAATGTAAGGATACCTTTCACTTAGTGATCTGTAGCTTCGTTCTGGAGACAAACTTACTTTTAATCCATATGCGAATGAACAGTTAAGTGCACTGAGGGCGGACCCAAGACCACCGCCACCGCCAAGCGCTCTCTCCCTGCGCGGCCACTGCTCCTATTCATTTCTATGGGGCCGACGGAAATGGCTCGGCTATTATCGGCATGCCCATAGAAATGAATGGAGGGCGGCTGCGCATGCACCGTGTGCCCTCCGCCACTCTCCCAGCTCCATTCTTGGCGTTGGTGTGGGTCCCAGAGGTGGGACCTGCCTCTATCAGACAATGGGGGCATATTGTCTGTGATGGGAATACCCCTTTAATGCCCCCTCCTGTCTTGCACTGCACCAGGGATCAGCAACCTTCGGCACTCCAGCTGCCGTCAAACTACAACTCTCAGCATGCACACTTTCTTTGTTGTTTTTTTTAACTCCCACAGAAGTGAAAGGAGGATTCTGGGAGTTGTAGTTTCAGAACAGCTGGAGTGCGGGAGGTTGCTGATCCCTGCACTACATAGACAATCCACTGATATGAATGGAAACTGTGTAATACTTCATTCCCCCTGTGGCGGCGCTGCAAAGAAATTGAACACTTACAGTCAAGTTTAGAATTTACAGATTAAGGCTACATGCACACAAACGTATTTTGTTTCCGTGTCCGTTCAGTTTTTTTGGCGGATAGGATGCGGACCCATTAATTTCAATGGGTCGGCAAAAAATGCGGACAGCACCCGGTGTGCTGTCCGCATCAGTATGTCCGATCCGTAGCCCTGCAAAAAAAATTGAACATGTCCTATTTTTGTCCATTTTGCGGACAACGATAGGCATTGTCACAATGGATCCGCAAAAAAAAACAGATGACATACGGACGTTATCAGTTTTTTTTTGCGGATCCGCAATTTGTGGACCGCAAAACACATACGGTCATGTGCATGTAGCCTAAAGCTGATGGCTGGGGGTCCAGCATGGTACAAGTTTGTGAGCCGCTTATTGTCAAGAGCTATTCTAATGAGTAGGGATTGTCCAAAGTGGAGAACGCCTTTAAATATTTTCCCCCTTGCTGTATTTTGGACTGGGGAGTTTTTCTGCGCATCATCACCCAGCTTTCCCACACTGACATCTACCAGGTTATACAGCGGTATGAGAGTGAAGGTAACTACATCACGACCCTTCAGGAATCTTGGAAAGCTGGGTGACAGCCTGCATGAAAACCATGGCTCACCTTAGTCACCCAACTGTCCCATCAGAGCTCTAACGTGGACGACTTAAGTATTTATAGGGGATTTAAGGGGAGAAATGCTTCTTAAATAAATCCCTTAATCCTGTCTGCAAAGTAGCTCCAAATGGAAGCCTCAGTATAAGGGCTCGTTCACACGAATGTCTGATGCCCGTTGCCGTATTGCGGATCCGCAATACACAGGCACCGTTCCTTGGCCATTCCACTTCACAGACCCATTAATTTCAATGGGTACGCAAATCCGGAGGGGCGGAACGGAAGAACGGAACACAACACTACGGAAGCTTTCTGTGCTCTATCTTTTTGCGGAATGGAAGGATCATGGACCCATTTAAGTGAATAGGTCTGCGATCCCCATGCGCCCGCCCCACGGACGGTGCCCATGCATTGGCGACCGCAAATTGCGGTCCAAAGCACGGGCTTCACACGGTCGTGTGAACGAGCCCTAAGGCCTCATGCACACGACCGTTGTTGTGTTCCGTTCGACAAAATGGGGTTCCGTTGTTCCGTGATCCGTTTCCGTTTTTGTTTCCGTGTGTCTCCCTTTATTTTTGGAGGATCTCCAGACATGAAGGAAAGTAAAAAAAAATCTAAGTCAAGTTTGCCATGCAAATAATAGGAAACGACAATCTTGTGTGCCTCCGCGTTTTTTTTACGGTCCCATTGACTTGAATGGGTCCGCAAACCGTTTTCCGTGAAAAAAATAGGACAGGTTATATTTTTTGGACGCACTGGGACCACGGATCACGGACACGGATGACAAACGGTGCATTAGCGGTGTTTTCAACGGACCCATTGAAAGTCAATGGGTCCGCAGAAAATCACAAAAAACTGAACTACGGACACGGAATAAAACAACGGTCGTGTGAATGAGGCCTAAGGGATTTTTACGTTCCGTATACGGTCCGTTCATTTCAATGGTTCCGCAAAAAAACAAAAGAATGTACTCCGTATGCATTCCGTTTCCGTATTTCCATTTTTCCATTCCATCAGAGATAGAACATGTCCTATTATTGCCCACAAATCACGTTCCGTGGCTCCATTCAAGTCAATGGGTCCACAAAAGAAACGGAACACATACGGAATGTACTCCGTATGTCTTCCGTATCCGTTCCCATTTTTGCGGAACCATCTATTGAAAATGTTATGCCCAGCCCAATTTTTTCTATGTAATTACTGTATACTGTATATGCCATACGGAAAAACGGAACAGGAACCGGAAACACTACTGAAACGAAAAAACTGATCCGTTAAAAAGGCCCGAAAAAAAAAGAAAAAGCCATACGGTCGTGTGAACGAGCCCTAAAGCAGGCATGCTCAACCTGCGGCCCTCCAGCTGTTGTAAAACTACAACTCCCACAATGCGCTGCTGTAGGCTGTTCGGGCATGCTGGGAGTTGTAGTTTTGCAACAGCTGGAGGGCTGCAGGTTGAGCATGCCTGCCCTAAAGCAATGCTTAGGTGTGTCTGTGCCTAAGAGAAGTGCATTTTTGCATTAGGTTTTTTCCCCTGCATGCTGCCCCCTTGTGGCCTTGAGCTGAAGTGCACTTAGCTATAGACATTCATGGACAGCAGCAAAGCTTAAAAAAGGAGTGAAAACTATGGCTTACGCCAATCCGGTCTTAATGTACACAAACACGCTTTTGAGGATTTATAAGGCTGAACCCGGAGGACACAATGCTGCACAGTTTACACAGAGATTACTCGCCGCTTTTAAGTAACAGCAGACACACCGCTCGTTTATGGGAAACAAAACCCCAATTGAGCGCTGAATTAACCTTGGAAGTTTTCAAATCTCTGGAAATCTCACCCCCCACCTTCCCCCTCCTGGAAACAAGTCTGCGTCACGCACAATGCCCTCTGCGTAAGACATTCTCAAGACGTCTGCGGATTAGCTAGGAGTAAATTATGACTCATGAGGGAAGCCCATACTGTTATTATATGGTAATATTTATCTGCAAGAACCTCAGCGGAGATGATTAAACCCGAGCAGAGTCAGACGAACCGTCAAATGTGTTCTTGGCAAAATCCTATGAGGTGCTTAGGTCTGGTGGGTTCACTGAGGCCAACGTCACTTGAAGAAGGATTTCCCTCTAATAACAGAGATCACCAGGAAATTAAGGTCTTTGAAGCAGTGGGAAAGCTAGGTAACAACCATTATGATTGCCTTTACAGTTCATCAGTGAGATGGTGATTAAAACTGACTCAAAATGTATTGGCCTTAATATAGGATACAGCCCAAACCTGAGTAATCTCCCAGGCCAGACCAGATGCTATTATAATCCACACCTCAGAACAGACCCCCTAAATAAATAGAGAGACTAGAGCCTTTAAACAACCACAGTCCAAATCCCCAAACCTCAGATCACTATGCAAATGTGGACCCCAGACCAGACCACCCCAAAGGAAATATAGACCTCAGGCCAGACCCTATAAAATAATGCAGACTCTAGATCCCCTGAAAAAGCCTGAGACAAAACTCTAAACCAATACAGAATCCAGACCAGACCCCTAAACCAATATCGACTCCTAACCCAATCCAGACTCTAGACCAATACATACTCCAGATAAGACCCCTAATCCAATACAGACCCCAGAACAGATGCCTAAACCAATCCAGACTCCAGACTAAAACTTCTAAACCAATATAGACCCTAGACTAAACCCCTAAACCAATCCAGACTCCAAACCAGACCCCTAAACCAATACAGTCTCCAGACCATATCTCTAAACCAATACAGACTCCAGACTAGACTCCTAACCTAATCCAGACTCTAGACTAGACCCCTAAACCAATCCAGACTCTAGACTAGACCCCTAAACCAATCCAGACTCTAGACTAGACCCCTAAACCAATGCAGACTCCAGACTAGACTCCTAACCTAATCCAGACTCTAGACTAGACCCCTAAACCAATACAGACTCCAGAGCAGATCCCTAAACCAATACAGACCCCAGACCAGACCACTAAACCAATATAGACCCCAGAACAGATAACAAAATCAATACAGACTCCAGCTCAGATGCTTGAGTAATGCACAACTCAGACCAGACTCCTAAATAAATACAGAGACTCAAGCCCTTAAACAACCCCAGTCCTAAACACTAAATTAAAGCAGGCTTCAGACCGGACCCCCCAAGCAACTATTGACCTCAGCCAGACCCTAGATCCCAGAAAAAATTCTAAACAAATACAGAACCCTAAACCAATGCACATCCCAGATCAGACCCCTCTGAAAAATAATACAGACTCCCAGAACCCCATAATAAATATTGACCCTAGACCCCTAAGCCAAAACAGACTAAAGACTAGGGGGGGGGTCATTTATTTATCTGAAATATGCTTAAATTAGGCGTATTTCAGGCGCAGATCACAGCGCATGGGCGTGGTGTGGGCGGGGAAGGGGACGGGCCGGCAGGCCTGTCTGATTTACAATGTTCTACGCCTGTCTTAGGAAGCTGTCTTACATTTAGATCCGGCATAGGATCATATCTTCTTTGAACTATTGCCCCTTGGCCCATCCCGATAGCAGGAGCTTCCAGGTTATGGGCAGGGCCGTCTTTAACGTGGGGCAAAATGGGCAGCTGCCCCGGGTGGCCCAAGGCAGCTTCCTCTTGAGCCCCACTGGCCACTGGTGACATGGGGGGCAGCGGCAGCGCACAGGGAGACAAGCACTGTCCTCAGGACAGCGATACAGATGGAAGTGCTGCGGCGGGGCAGAGGAGGGAGAGGCGTCTCCCTTCCCCGTTCATCTGATAGGCTGCAGACCTAGTGACGTCATTGCGCCGCCTGAGCCGTACAGACCGGGACACAGGCCGGAAGAGACCTGCATCGCATCGCTGCCAGCCTGATGGAGGTAAGTATAAGTGTTTATTTTTTTTCTATATAGTACTACTACTGTCACATGATTGGGGGGGCATCTATGGGGGCACCTGTTACTGGCACATTATTGGGAGGCATCTATGGGGGCACCTGTTTCTGGCACATGATTGGGGGGCATCTATGGGGGTACTTGTTACTGGCACATGATTGGGGGGCATTTATAGGTGCACTTGTTACTGGCACATGATTGGTGGGCATCTATGGGGGCACTTGTTACTGGCACATGATTGGGGGGCATCTATGGGGGCACTTGTTATTGGCACATGATTGGGGACATCTATGGGGGTACTTGTTACTGGCACATGATTGGGGGCATCTATGGGGTACTTGTTACTGGCACATGATTGGTAGCCATCTATGGGGGTACTTGTTACTGGCACATGATTGGGGGGTACTTGTTACTGGCACATGATTGGGGGGCATCTATGGGGGTACTTGTTACTGGCACATGATTGGGGGGCATCTATGGGGTACTTGTTACTGGCATATGATTGGGGGCATCTATGGGGCACTTGTTACTGGCACATGATTGGGGGCATCTATGGGGGCAATTGTTACTGGCACATTATAGTGGGTACTATGGGAAAGGGGAGAGAGGAGTACTATGGGCTCATCTATGGGGGGCACTAAGAAGGGGTATTTTATACTTGCAAATTATGGGGGACACTGAGGGCATCTACTGGGGCACTATATATGGGTCATTTTATACTGGTACGTTATGGGGGGTACTAGGAAGAAGGGGGAGAGGAGCACTATGGGGCATTTACTGAGGGCACTATATAGGGGTATTTTACACTGGCACATTATTGGGGGCATTAAAAGGGGGTATTTTTTGCACTGGCACATTATAAGGAGAATTATTACTACGGGGGGAATTATGATGGGCTTTATTACTGCTGGGGGTCTATGGGGAACATGATTACTAGTCCAGCACTATGGGAGCATTATTACTTCTGGGGCACAGTGGGGACATGTTGGGGGCACAGTGGGGGCACTATTACTACCACGTGTGCTCTAGCAGAGAATTATTCCTATTGGTGGGACTTTTGGGAGCACTATTACTGTGGGGGCACCCTGGCACAGTATCAGCTTACCACAATTATTTTTGGGGGATGTTATATTTACACTATTGGTGTTAGGGGCACTATTTGCTGGGCGCAGTAATTTTAGGGCACTGTGTGCCAATAATTATTGAAGGGCACTATCTGCATTTTGTACTACTATTATCAGGGGGTTTATCTGTTTCTGCAGTATAGTATTGGGGAGCACAGCGGCACAGTATTGGGGGTGGTAGGATGATTTGTCCAGAAGATGGGAGGATGATGGAAAAGTAGTAAACTAAGATTTTTTTTTGTCAAATTGCAGAGACGAGAAATGGCTGAAAAATGGTGTCTGGTCTGAAAGGAGAAGATGAGGAAAGAGAACATCTACATCATAGAGACGTCACTGGATGTAAGAGGAATGTGCGCGGAATTACCCTGTATGTAAGAGGTATGAGGTGCTGTATTACCCTGGATGTAAGAGGCATGGGGCGCTGTATTACTCGGGATGTAAGAGGCATGGGGCGCTGTATTACTCGGGATGTAAGAGGTATGGGGCGCTGTATTACTCGGGATGTAAGAGGTACGGGGCGCTGTATTACCCTGGATGTAAGAGGTATGGGGCGCTGTATTACCCTGTATGTAAGAGGTATGAGCGCTGTATTACGCTGGATGTAAGAGGAATGGGGCGCTGTATTACCCTGTATGTAAGAGGTATGAGCGCTGTATTACCCTGGATGTAAGAGGTATGTGCGCTGTATTACCCTGGATGTAAGAGGTATGGGGCGCTGTATTACCCTGTATGTAAGAGGTATGAGCGCTGTATTACGCTGGATGTAAGAGGAATGGGGCGCTGTATTACCCGGGATGTAAGAGGTATGGGGCGCTGTATTACCCTGTATGTAAGAGGTATGTGCGCTGTATTACCCTGTATGTAGCGGTGGATGGAGGGGTTAGTAGTACAGTACTATCTGCACATTGTAAAAAAAAAAAAAAAAAGTAATGTGCAAAATACTATATATTTGTGTCAGAAGTTGTGCTTTTTTAAAAATTTTTGAATAAGGATACAGCTATTTTATTTGATACTTTTGTGCTGCTTCTTTTTTTATTTTTTTCTCTATATTAAGGGACACTATAGTCACCAGAACCACAACAGCTAAACGTAGTAGTTCTGGTGTCTATAGTCTCTGCAAGCAGAAAGGCAGTATTTACATTACTGCCAAGGAACACCTCTAGTGGCCACTCATCATTATTAAAGTTTACTACTCTACGAGGTGTGTGGATTTTGTTTTTGCGTGTGTGTGTTGTGGTGGAGGATGTGATTTTAAGTAAATTCTTGCCCAGGTTCCAATCAATTTTAAAGACGGCCCTGGTTATGGGGCAAATGCTGTTGAACATTGACAGTTGCGGAGAAGAAATTTAATCCGTCTTATCCTGTTTTGAAACTTGAAATAATAACCATTTTTTTCCTGATTTACAGTAAATTAGGGTCTTTCCCTTTACTGTTCCATTCCAGTAACTTCCAGAGAATTTGGATCAAGTGGAGGATGCAAATTACACCATTTACTTTGTGTGGGAAATGTAAGGATTTTACATAAGCTGAGAGGTCTTTGGCAGGCTTTGCACTTTAGGACTTGAAATGACTGTGTAGTTTATCTAGGAATTCACTTAACTACATGGAAATCGCTTTGGTTGCGTAACAAAAGTAGAATTGTCTGGCAGATTGAGCACGTTATGCAGGGTTTCATGGTATATTTTATTGTATACAGGATGTAGTATAAAGGATAAAGGGAAAAATATTAGGGATGAAATGCCATGTTTGCTAATTTCTTCTTGTATCAGTCTCCATTATTTCAGCTGTTTTAGGGCCCTTTCACACCTGCGTTATAGTCTTCCGGCATAGAGTTCCGTCGTCGGGGCTCTATGCCGGAAGAATACTGATCAGGATTTTCCTAATGCATTCTGAATGGACAGTCCGTCCTTCAGGATGCATCAGGATGTCTTCAGTTCCGGAACGGAACGTTTTTTGGCCGCAGCAAATAGCGCAGCATGCTGCGCTTTTTGCTCCGGCCAAAAATCCGGAACACTTGCCGCAAGGCCGGATCCGGAATGAATGCCCATTGAAAGGCATTGATCCGGATCCGGCCTTAAGCTAAACGTCGTTTCGGCGCATTGCCGGATGCGACGTTTAGCTTTTTCTCAATGGTTACCATGGCTGCCGGGACGCTAAAGTCCTGGCAGCCATGGTAAACTGTAGTGGGGAGAGGGGAGCAGCATACTTACCATCCGTGCGGCTCCCGGGGCGCTCCAGAGTGACGTCAGGGCGCCCCAGGCGCATGGATGACGTGATCGCATGGATCACATGATCCATGCGCATGGGGCGCTCTGACGTCATTCTGGAGCGCCCCGGGAGCCGCACGGATGGTAAGTATGCCGCTCCCCCGCTCCCCACTACTACTATGGCACCCAGGACTTTAATAGCGTCCTGGGTGCCATAGTAACACTGAAAGCATTTTGAAGACGGATCCGTCTTCAAATGCTTTCAGTACACTTGCGTTTTTCCGGATCCGGCGTGTAATTCCGGCAAGTGGAGTACACGCCGGATCCGGACAACGCAAGTGTGAAAGAGGCCTTAGTGACAATGAATCATTTTGTCACAGGGTCACCCAAGTTCCAAAGAAGTGCACAGCCGCTGCTTCTTCTTGCTACTTTTTGAAACAACACTCAAAAAAATACATAAGCCTGTACCATGGCTCTAGAACAGGCATGCTCAACCTGCGGCCCTCCAGCTGTTGTAAAACTACAACTCCCACAATGCCGTGCTATAGGCTGATAGCTTTAGGCTGTTCGGGCATGCTGGGACTTGTAGTTTTACAACAGCTGGAGGGCCGCAGGTTGAGCATGCCTGCTCTAGAAGGTGCAGAGGTAGGCAATAGAACTATGGAACCATGGCTGAGGAGTGCACAACACCCCCTCTTTCATATAAGGTGACACCGGTATTATTATTGATGTTTAGTGCATAGGGGGGGGGGGGGGGGGTACAATATGCACCAGGGCCATGGGCACAGTTTTGTCAAAAGCCTTGGAGACTGAGAGGGGATCTAAGTTAAGACATTTGTAGTACCCCAGACATTGGGGTGCTATTATTGTAAGTGGTTTGCACTGTAATGTCATGTTAGACACTTTGTTCACCAGTGGATGGGGTGCAGTTGGCAGTGTTTGGCAACAGGAACTGAATTTACCATTCCATTCCAACCCTCTTGGTGAGAGTGGGCTGGTCTAAGGGAGGGGCAGACCTAGTGAGAACCAGTTTAGAGAGGAGAGTGAGGGAGCATGCGATCCATCGCCTTCTCCCCCAAGCCATGTGGACCACAGAGGCGGCTCATCTAGGAGGACAACATTGCCCCAGAGAGACGGCAGGCTCCTAGGCTACAGAAGATTTGTAGACTATGATGCATTGTTGTCAGGAGAGTGATCTAGCAAACAAGCTATAAAGACCGCTGCAAGGTGGTGGATCACACATTAAGACACCATCACCGCAGTTTAGGACAGGCATAGCTAGAAGTCTGTATCATATGGTACCAGAAATAAGAGAACAGTCCCAGTCCCTATGGGGACAGTCACAGTTCCTGTCCAAGTACATACAAACAAGGACGCCATCTACTTGAGGACATTCACTTAGGTTGACATATAGCACTTACTTCATAACAGTGTTTTGTAGGAGTAGGAAAGTTTACAAATGATAGCTCTTCTGCCTAACATAATCTGAATGCTCAGATGAAGGAGGGATATTTTTGGGAATCCCCAAAACAGATGCCCTCTCTGCCCACTGATCGATCTCTGAAAGCTTCTCATCAGCTCGGGAGACAGATAGCGAAAATTTACTTACCGAAATTTTTGTTTCCTGGAGTCCGTAGGCAGCACACACCAAAGGGGGTTAAGTCCCCTAGGTACAACCAGAATAGAGACCAATTAGCAAGCAATAGATTGATTAATTACATAGTACCTCCCAGTATAAAGCACCACAGAGCACACAGAGCCATGTATTGTATGCAGCAATAATTTATTAAGGGTGGGCATATTGTGCTGCCTACGGACTCCAGGAAACAAAAATTTCGGTAAGTAAATTTTCGCTTTCCTGTTCGTCCTTGGCAGCACACACCAAAGGGATTTTTAAGCAGTACTCAAAGGGAGGGAGCACTGGCCGCCAACTGTAGCACTCGTTTGCCAAAAGAAGCCTCTTCTGCTGCCTGAATGTCTAGCCTGTAGTGTTTAATGAAGGTTGATGATGTAGACCATGTTGCGGCTCTGCAGATTTGTTCCAATGGGACTTGTGCCAGTTCAGCCCAGGACGAAGCTGTAGACCTTGTTGAATGGGCCTTTAATAACAATGGACACTGTAACTCAGCCATTGAGTAGGCCAACTCTATAGTTTGTTTGATCCACCTCGCTAAAGTTGCTTTACTGGCCCTTTTACCCTTATTAGGGCCCTGATGCTGCAAAAAGAGGCTTTCACATTCTCTGAATGATGAAGTGACTTGTAGGTAGAACAGAAGAACTCTTCTGACATCCAGGAGATGAGTTTGATCCTGGTCTTGAGCGTCAGACTGGATTACTGGGAGCGATATCTCCTGGTTAATGTTGGTAGTTGAAGCAACCTTGGGCAAGAAACCTGGCATTGTGCGTAGAACCACGGAGTGGCCTAGGTCTCTGAAATATGGTTCCCTACAGGATAGGGCTTGTAGATCACTTATACGTCTTGCTGATGTGATTGCTACTAGGAATAAGGCTTTCCCAGACAAGTGTTTTATGGAAGCTTCTTCAAGCGGCTCGAATGGAGGTTTACACAAAGCGGACAATACCACAGACAGATCCCAGGATGGAATTGGAGAATGGAAGGAAGGATTAATATTCTTCAAGGCTTTGAAGAAAGTGCGGATTAATGGATTATTTGAAAACTTTCCTTGTTGCTGTGCATTTATTGCAGTAAAGTGAACCTTCAATGTATTCGTTTTCAGACCTTTTTTGAAGCCTTCATGAAGAAAGTGAATGATCGCATTTAGGGATTCTGGGTTTTCTGAGTTGCTTTGGCACCATGTCTTAAAGATGCGCCAAACTCGGTTGTAAACCTTAACTGTAGCTGGTTTTCGAGCAGCTAGGAGAGTATTGATCACTTCCGTGGGAAGACCTAGGTGAATTAAAGAATCCCGCTCAGTCTCCAAACCGATAACTTGAGGTTGTTGGGGTTCGGATGAAGAAACCCGTTCTGACTGAGGAGATCCCGTCTGGGTGGAATCTTCCAAATCCTCCCTCTGGATAGACGGAGAGCTAGGGAAAACCACGTTCTTCGTGGCCAATAAGGTAGGACCACAATTGCTTCTGCTTGGTCCTGCTGAATCTTCTTGAGTACCTTTGAGATCATTGGAACTGGTGGAAAGACGTAAATCAGACCTTCTTTCCAACTGACTGATAAACCGTCGATCGCAAATGCTTGCGTGGAGCGGTAAATGGAACAGAATATTTGGGTCTTCCTGTTCTGTTCCGTTGCCATTACATCCATACGAGGTTCTCCCCACCGATTCTCGATCTCTGCAAAAACCGCCGGATTGAGACTCCATTCTCCCGGGAGCATCTTCTTGCGACTGAGTAGGTCGGCCATGACATTCAATGCACCCTTTACGTGGACTGCTGTTATCTCTCGGGTCCATACTTCGGCCCAAGCCATCAGAAGACTGCATTCCCTGGAGAGACTGCTGTTTCTCGTCCCTCCCTGCTTGTTTATGTAGTACACCGTGGAGATGTTGTCTGACCGGATTAGGACACTGCGGCTCTTCAGATGATCTTGGAAATGAATTAAGGCTAGGCGTACCGCCTTTAGCTCCCTCCAGTTGGAGGACCTTTTGGAATCTGCTGTGTTCCACTTCCTCTGCACCCACAGACTGTCGACATGGGCACCCCAACCCCAGGAGGAGGCATCCGTAGTGAGGTGAATCTGGCTTTGAGATTGCAGACTTCTGCCTTGTTGAAGGCGTTTGGGTGACATCCACCACCTGAGATGATGACGCGTCGATACTGGTATCACAAACTTCCTGTCCAGGGAGTGATAACTCTTGTCCCATGCTGTGAGGATGGCATGTTGTAGCTCTCTGAAGTGAGCTCTTGCCCATGGAACTGCATCCACTGAGGAAGTTAACCGACCCAGTAGAGACATGGCCTGCCGAAATGTTACTCTGGGGGCAGAGATCAGGTGTGAGGCCTGTTTCTGGATAGCTATTATCCTTTCTGCGGATAACCTGACATTCATCTTCTTTGAATTCAGAATGAATCCCAGAAACTTTATCTCCTGAGAAGGAACAAGTTGAGATTTTTTGTGATTTACCAGAAACCCATGATTCTGGAGCAGTAGTAGAGCCTCTTTCAAATCTGTTGATAGTTGAGCCGCAGAGTTCGCTATCAGAAGCCAGTCGTCTAGATACGGTATGCAACATATGCCTTTGAGGTGCAATGCTTCCGTCAGGATTACTGCTACTTTTGAGAACACCCTGGGTGCTGATGATATCCCGAAGGGTAGACAGGTGAACTGAAGATGCGATGTTCTGTGTTGAGTTCGAATCGCTATTCTTAAATACTTCCGATGCTTGGGAAGGATTGGAATGTGCAAATATGCATCTTGGAGATCTACCGATGCCATGTAGCTGTTCTCCTCTAATAGCGATATCACCGATCGGATTGACTCCATTCTGAATCTCTTCTTGGCAATATACTTGTTTAGGTACGTTAGATCCACTACTAGCCTCCACTTGTTCCCTGGTTTGGGTACCGGGAAAACCTTGGAATAGACGCCTTTGCCCGCCTCCATATAAGGCACTGGCTCCAATGCCGCCTTCTCTGTGAATTCTTCTAACAGTTGAAGGATCACTGGATTTGTCTGGTTTATAAGAAACCGGTCTGGAGGGATTTTTGAAAATTCCAGGACATAACCTCTCCGGATAGTGGAAATGACCCAGGCGTCGTTCGATGTGTTTTCCCATGCTGCGGTGAATTCTTTTAATCTTGCTCCTACCCGGGGTTGAGGCCTGGCGTCATTGTTCTGCGGGCTTCTTATCTTTTTTCCTGAAGTCAGGTCTCTCCTGTCTGTTGTTACGGAATCTTCTTTGCCTGTCAAACTGCTGTTTGTTCCGAAATCTAGGAGATCTTCTTCTCTGGAAACGAAAAGATCTGGAAGGCTTCCTTCTTGTTTCCGGGAATTTAGCAGTTTTGCTGTCATTTAATGACTCCAGAATTTTTTCCAACTGAGGGCCAAACAAGGACGTGGGCTGGAATGGAAGATTACAAAAGTGGAACTTTGACAAGAGGTCACCTGACCACTGCTTAATCCATATGGCCCTTCTGGCGGCATTAGTGAGAGCCAAAGAACGTGATGCAAATTTTAATGAATCCAATGGCGAATCACACAGGAATTCAGAAGCATGCTTCATAACCGGGATATTTTTTAAAATCTCTTCCCTTGGGACTCCATCTTCCAGGTCATGAGATAATTGGGACAGCCAGATCCGCAGAGATCTTGCCACTGGCACAGAGGCTAAGGCCGGTACACAAGAGGAAGAAGTGGACGCATATGCTTTTTTCAAAAAAGACTCCGCCTTCTTGTCTACTGGATCCTTGATCAAGGAAGTCTCCTCAGATGGAAACAGCGCCCTCCTTGACAATCTGGCCACCGGAAGGATCTACTTTAGGGACTGACAACCAATCTTTACATGTGTCGTCCGCTAATTTATATGTATGTTTGAATCTGGAACTGAGATCCGGTTTCTTATCCGGTTTATCCCAATCCTGCTTTAGCCACTCATTGAGCAGCGGGTGCCCTGGAAAGGCTTTGCATCCTGTTTTAGGAAAATAAAACAGCTTGTCACATTTTGACTTATTAGAAATATCTCTACTGGATTCAATAGTAAGCTTGACTGCTTTGATAAGATCCCCCAGGTTCTCCTTATGGAACAGCATAGTGTCCTCCATATCCTCAGAATCTGAGTCTATCTCTCCCTCAGACAAGGAACTGTCAGAGGATAAGGCAAACTGAGGTTCCGAGGTTTCCTGTGATTTTTTGGTTTTTTTATTGGAGGTTCTGATTTCATTAAAAACAGACGACAGCTGCTCCTTAAACCAGTGCAGAAAGTCATTATTCTGGGAGGGAGGAGACTCAGAATGAACAGAGGTACAGCCCTGACACAGATCAGAAAAAGCATCATCTGGCATAGGTTGTTCACAATTCCTGCAGGAGCGGTGTCTGGATTTTCTTTTTCTCTTAAGAGATTCCTCTGGGGAGGCAGACATCTAATAATAGATAAGGAGTATCAGTAAAAATCATTCCTTCACCCCAACACCACCGAAGAGTGTGCACAGAGGAAGGGACAGCCGTATCAACTTATGCCAGATCTTGCCAAGCATGTTATCCCCAAACGTTCTCCTTACTTACCTCGGCAAGCAGTGGGAGTAGCGTCCTGGCGAGCGCCCATAGTAACGGTACCACGGAGTTAAATACTTCCGGGACGCGCCAGCGGAGTGCGCATGCGCGAGACGTCGCGATTCCCCAGTATCATCTCGCGCATGCGCCTCCCCTATAGCGCGCGTCTCTGCTGCCTCAACCTCAACCCACACTATGCAGAGGGAGGCAAGCAGAGAATGGAGCGAGGTGCTGCCGACTGCACTGGGGAAAACACTCTCGCGTCCATCTTCAGGGTGAGGGACTTAAAAGTATCACTCCTGGCAGGGGATAACTGTGGGAGTTGTGGTCTCTTCAAGTGCCTAGAGAAAATAAAATACATGGCTCTGTGTGCTCTGTGGTGCTTTATACTGGGAGGTACTATGTAATTAATCAATCTATTGCTTGCTAATTGGTCTCTATTCTGGTTGTACCTAGGGGACTTAACCCCCTTTGGTGTGTGCTGCCAAGGACGAACAGGAAGCCCTTTTTCCACTCACTTTAGCTTCTTAATTTCTGTTTTACCCTCTGGCTTATCTCGCGGGAATTGGGCCTGCTGCCCCTGGCAGGTTCCTCTGACTGTGTACGTGGTCAGTTCCATACTTGGAGATAGGTAGACCTTCCTTCACTCCATGCAAAGCTTCCCTTCCTTAGACTGACCTCACCCTGTATCTAATACCCTGGGCCAGGCAAAGTGACTTGTTGATACCACCTTGACTACCAGCACCCAGTTGCCCCTCCTTAGCCACACCCTAGGCCAGGCTCATCTAATTTCATTCTGATATAACCTCCACGGTACAGCACTCATTGCCACAACACTCCCCCTGTGTCAACGGTGACATCAGACCTCTCCTCCTACCAACAGAGCCAAAAAACTATAAACTATGTATCTGGGCAACCAGTAACCCAACTGGGGAGATTTATCGAACTTTCTAAAAGAAAAAACATCTGTTGCCCAAAGCAACCAATCATGGCGCAGGTTTTATTTTACATAGTGCTCTTCAAGTGAAATCTGTGCTGTGATTGGTTGCTACTTTGCTTTTGGAGACAATGTTCATAAATCTGCCCCAGTAAGTGTTTGGTTTGCTGGACACCACAAAAGAAAAGGGTTTAGTTGCCTTCAGTCCTGATTTTGCATAGCGGTCTCTAATTTTCAGAAGCAATCTACGGCCAAATTGGACAGGGCTTGTGTAAGCCCCAGCCATATGGGCTTGGGTACTCCTGGATCGGGGACTGTATGACTTGGATTTATCAGCTACAATGTTAGTAAGTATGGAAAAGGAGAAGAGATAAGAGGGGGGAAAAGGGTGGTAAGGACAGTGGTGTACCTACCGTGAAGGCACACCATGCGACTGCAACACTTTCTGTTTCTGACATAAATCCACAACATTTTCCAGCAGCCTCCACTAGGGGGAACTCAGTGCATTGAGATTTTTACAGCGTCCGTTAAGTTCAATGGTAACCATAACATTTCCCTTTCACTGAGCTCCCCCTGGTGGGGCTGCAGGCGGGTAGTTTTGGGGAATCAGAGGATTTACAGCTGCATGGGGTGTGATCTATCAACTTATTTATGGTAGTTGTCTGGGGTAAATATATTGAAAAATATGGAGTTCAGAATGAGCGCCATATCTATAAAACACTTGTTCCACTTTTTCCAACATAGAATCTTGTAATTAAAATTTTCTTTAATTTAATAACAAAAATCAATACTTAGGCTACTTTCACATTTGCGGCGGAGTGATCCGGCAAGCAGTTCTGTTGCCGGCAAAACGTATGCCAACTGATAGCATTTGTAAGACTGATCAGGATCCTGATCAGTCAGAAAAATGCATTGGAATGCCGGATCCGTCTTTCCAGTGTCATACGGAAAAACGCATCCGGTATTTATGTTTTACACTTTTTTTTCGGTCTGCGCATGCGTAGACCGGAAGGACGGATCTGGCATTCTGGTATTTTGAATGCCGGATCCAGCACTAATACATTCCTATGAGAAAAAAAAATGCCGCAAAAGAAAAAAGCTAGTCTGAAAGTACCTAGTCATACAATTCATTGCAGGGGGCATACTAAGGGTACTTTCACACTAGCGTTTTTCTTTTCTGGCATAGAGTTCCGTCACAGGGGCTCTATACCGGAAAATAACTGATCAGTTTTATCCCCATGCATTTTGAATGGAGAGCAATCCGTTCAGGATGCATCAGGATGTCATCAGTTCAGTAATTTTGACTGATCAGGCAAAAGAGAAAACCGCAGCATGCTACAGTCTTATCTCCGGCGAAAAAAACTGAAGACTTGCCTGAATGCCGGATCCGGCATTTTTTCCCATAGGAATGTATTAGTGCCGGATCCATTCTTCCGGTCTGCGCATGCGCAGACTGAAAAAAAGGTGAAAAAAATAAATGCCGGATCCGTTTTGCCGGATGACACCGGAAAGACGGATCCGGCATTTCAATGAATTTTTGCGACTGATCAGGCATTTTTAAGACTGATAAGGATCCTGATCAGTCTTACTAATGCCATCAGTTGGCATATGTTTTGCCTGATCTCTCTGCCGCAAGTGTGGAAGTACCCTAAGTTTTGCTATGGTCCCTAGGATCTCTTTGTACACCCCTGGGTAAGGCTAGTTTCACACTAGCGGCAGGACGGATCCGACATGGTGAACAGCCTGTCGGATCCGTCCTGCCGCTAGTGTGAAAGTACCCTAAGGCTTACCTCTCTTACACTACTTCATCATTTGGAATGCAGTTGAGGCGTTAGGGCCCTTTCACACCTGCGTTATAGTCTTCCGGCATAGAGTTCCGTCGTCGGGGCTCTATGCCGGAAGAATACTGATCAGGATTTTCCTAATGCATTCTGAATGGACAGTCCGTCCTTCAGGATGCATCAGGATGTCTTCAGTTCCGGAACGGAACGTTTTTTGGCCGCAGCAAATAGCGCAGCATGCTGCGCTTTTTGCTCCGGCCAAAAATCCGGAACACTTGCCGCAAGGCCGGATCCGGAATGAATGCCCATTGAAAGGCATTGATCCGGATCCGGCCTTAAGCTAAACGTCGTTTCGGCGCATTGCCGGATGCGACGTTTAGCTTTTTCTCAATGGTTACCATGGCTGCCGGGACGCTAAAGTCCTGGCAGCCATGGTAAACTGTAGTGGGGAGAGGGGAGCAGCATACTTACCATCCGTGCGGCTCCCGGGGCGCTCCAGAGTGACGTCAGGGCGCCCCAGGCGCATGGATGACGTGATCGCATGGATCACATGATCCATGCGCATGGGGCGCTCTGACGTCATTCTGGAGCGCCCCGGGAGCCGCACGGATGGTAAGTATGCCGCTCCCCCGCTCCCCACTACTACTATGGCACCCAGGACTTTAATAGCGTCCTGGGTGCCATAGTAACACTGAAAGCATTTTGAAGACGGATCCGTCTTCAAATGCTTTCAGTACACTTGCGTTTTTCCGGATCCGGCGTGTAATTCCGGCAAGTGGAGTACACGCCGGATCCGGACAACGCAAGTGTGAAAGAGGCCTTACACATTTGCGTCATCAGGCGACCTGTGTGCTAAAAATGTCAATTGATACGCCCAAAACACATCACATTGCCGTCCCTTGTGTTACATATTTGCAACAAACTTTAATATCAGACTTTGAAGAGCTACTGAGTTATCTGAGGTAGAGCTGCCAGCAGCCGCGCTGCATTGTCTGCTGTGAGCACTCGACAAGACGAGCGTGGCCTTACATGACCTCGGCTGTTAAGAAGATGCCTGCTGACTGTATAAAGCAAATATGATACAATGCTGGGAAGGAGTGATTAAAAAAATCGCATTATTGTGTGGGTGCCATGTGAAAATGTATTCCGCTCATGAATAACACAAAAGGGATTTGTCACAGATTTTAGATTTTTTTTGCAGAGTTAAACCATTGTTGACATATAGTAAAGTCGCAGGATGGTGCAGCTGAAAATCTTTTGCAAGGTAAGATGTGCATCCTTATGCCCAAGGTTGGAAACATTTTAGGGAGCATCATTGGTCAGAGGAACCGACTCAGATGTAGCAGAACTGAGTAGGTCAGATGTATCAGAGCTTAGTACTGTATGTCAGATGTAGCAAAGCTGTGAGCAGGTTAGATGTAGCAGGGCTAGGTATGTGAAATGTAATAGAGCTACATACTGCATATGAGATGTAACAGAGCTGAATAAATCAGGTATACCAGAGGAACATTCAGCATTCTGGTGAGGATCATGTAGACATTTTCATTAGAAAGGTTTTGTATACCCATGTGGTGGAGCATCAATGTGCCCCAGTGATGCCCTATTACAGGACATAATACATAACATAGAAGCAGACCATGCAGTCGCTAAGGGGCCCTTAGAGAGAGGTTGGTAAAACCAGCTTAGCTTACAGCGCCATTCCTCTGAAGAGGAGAATTGGCTCAAGGTTAATGGAAAGGGTGTGGCAGAGGAAACAAGCACCAGGTCCTTTTGTCCCAGGTAACAAGACTCAATCCCATAATGCAGGCATCCTCAAACTGCGGCCCTCCTCCAGCTGTTGTAAAACTAAAACTCCCACAATGCCCTGCTGTAGGCTGATACTTATAGGCTGTTCGGGCATGCTGGGAGTTGTAGTTTTGCAACAGCTGGAGGGCCACAGTTTGAGGATGCCTACCATAATGGAAGGAACATCTTGATCTTTCTTTGGGTTCCCACTTTTCTTTGTATTTTACTGGATGTGGGAATGGTTGTTATGACAGTGGGTGGACAGGTTTGGTTTTAGGCTAAACCTAAGGGCATTATCCTAGTGGTCCCCTGGTATTCACCCTTTAACCCCCATACGGGGATCTGGACTTCCTGCAGGGTAACCACCACTCTGCAAACTCCTGGAGTAGTCCTTGTGTAGTTAACAGCTGACCCCAAAGACAAAAGTCCCTGGCACTGGGGGGTCAAGTGGACTTGTAGTCAGGGACATTCAGAGGTCATGGGCTGATGGAGTACGTGCAATACAGTAACAGGTCCGAGGTCAGGACAGGCAGCGTGGGATCAACACAGGTAACAGGGCACAGGTGAGAACAGGCAGCAAAGGGTCAAATACCGGTAAATGGCAGAGGTCAGTACACGGGCAGATAACAAGATAGAGAACACCTAGTAGGAACTTAGCAAGCTAAAAGAGATTTTGCTCAGGCACCTGGAGAAGGTGCCTGAAATACCTCAAGATTGCCAGCCATTTGTGTGTTAAAAATTAGGGTGCCCAAGTGCAGCCCCTTTAAGCCAAACGAAGTGCGTGCCTTATGGATACAGGAAGAAAGGCCTTACTGGCAAGCAGGCTGCAGTTGCATGAGGCAACTGAGGCTGCCCAGTGGCCAGTGGCCAGCCCCGACTGGATGAAGACTTCAGGAGGTGGGTCTGGACAACAGAGTAGGCGACAAAAAACAGTGGTAGCTAGTAGCTGTAACAATGGTTAGGAGCATTGTGGTGTCAAACAACCCTTGATAAAGGTCTTATTTTCTTCCCTTTCTGTGTACACCATTGGTCTTATTGGACAAACCTTATTTTTGCTAGTTATTCATGGTAAAGCAGATATTCATTGGCCGCTCATTTTTCCCCAAACAGTAGAAAAAAACTATTTTTAAGGCCAGGTGCTGACACGTAGAGAAAGCTCTTGGAAAAAATAAAAAAAATTGACTTGAAGGGGGTTGGTGCTTCACAAGAGAAGTTGCAGTCTAAAAGTTTACGCTTAGACCACCAGTAGTGGAACCCGACAGGTCATGGCTTATTCCAGCTGTTGTTTGCCACAAAAATAACATTTCAAGAAGGTATACTTGTCGAAGGAACTTTCCCTGGAATATTAATCATATGTGGTATTCTGATAATGAAGACGAAACAATCTGTATCACTGGAGGAAATCAGTTCACATCCCAGCTGTTTTAAACACACATCAATCAAATTGATGTTTCTTTCTAGTCGTTAACTGATGGGCAGAAGACGGAGCTCAAGAATCCAGAGCGGCCTACATTTATCATCGGGTGATTTAGAACATCTTACATTTCCAGCTTACAGAAGCCTTACACAATCATTTGCAAATTGTTCCAGTCTTTACGGAGAAGGTACGGAAAAGGGAAATGCTCAAGCTATCTTACCTCGAGAAACATGGTGGGAAAATATCTCAGACTAATAAGCAACCAGCTAACGGCCTTCAATATCATCAACAGGCAGTAGATTTTTTTGCGAGGTGGGCATATGTCTTTCATTTTCTTGCCTTTTTTAACGAATGTGAACTTCTCCTCTAGCTTTCTTGAGTTCCCAAACGGTGAATCACTTAGACCTCAGTATGTCCCCCTTGGACCTGCTCTTCAGATGACCCTGTGAGTCATGCCTAATTCCCATTACTATTCATTTGGGTCAAAAATAAACTTTGCCCCATCTCATTAAGTCCATGGAAGCCACTAATTCAGCTTCCCATACCCAGGACAAGCTAAATGATGCTTAATATAGAAAAGCCTTTCTTTTCAAATGCAGGTAATTACTTCTTCTTTATGGGAATAATGGGCCATTGTACAATTTTGCCATTCATACTGTAGCAATATGTTAGTTTTCCGTGTTGAATCATTTGGTACGTTTATTTTTAAGTTTTTTTTTCAAATTTCAAATAACAAATTAGCTTTTACTTGAATGGGTTCTTCACTTTAAGTCTTCCCTTTTCAAAATGATTTTGGCGGCATGATAGAAGGGGGTGCCAACCCTGGAACACAATCTTCATTACTTAAAGATCAAGCCAAAAATACCTTTTCTGGAGTTTGGGTTGCAATGTTTTTTTCCTCATGCGGCTATTCTTGGGACAGTACATGAACAGAACAGGCAATGGACAATACTTTTGAACCACTTTGTATTGTGCAATGAGAATAATTATGGACATAGTTGTCAATGGCCATTTCTTCATAGGAATATGGGAGGCTTCAAACATACTCAATTAGGAGAAAAGATTCCTCCTTAGGCTGGTAGATGCCTTGAGAAATTCTAATGATATTCCCACAGACAGGTAAGTATAATTAGGGTCTTTATTTACTTTTGGATGGAACAGGACTTCAGTTGTCTTTTGAGTTTGGTCTATTTATATAGTTTCGTAGTTAGAAAAAATTAAAGGTCATACCAGGCTTCACCTCTTGTTAAATGCAAGATCCAAAAGAAGGTTACATCATTGTGTCATTTATCACTTTAGCTTCTTATTCTGTTATATGCTCTCTTTCAAGATTTGAGCCAACTCTCCTCAAGTGTTCGGGTGTCCTTGCACCAATATATTTCTTTAATAAGGAGCCAACATTCTTCTCTCTATTTGATTGAGAAGACAATAGGGCCTCTGCAGGGGGTACCTCTATGTAAGGCATGGTGTGGGCATAGACAAAATGGGTACAATATGCTATTCATAATCAATATCTTCTTAATCGTACTGACACCTCAGCACGCGTCTTAAATGGCTTTTGTGGGTGCTCGTCTCTTGTTACCTCCTTCCACCCGCGGAGTGAGATTATAGCTTTAAATGAGTTTTTCAGAAACAGCACACCAATGTAGTTTGCAATTCACTCTTTTATTTACCAGTGGTATATTCTCAAGTTATTTAATGACATTTATTGCTGTCTGCAACGTTTCGGGCCCATTTGGTGCCCTTTGTCAAGCTATAAATGCAAAAAATAAACACAGGACAATATTAAAAACAAAAAGGAAGACAATTCATATCCACATAATTCAGAATTCATATACATATATATATATATATATATATCTCAATTCACATGAAACATATTGTATTATTACTCATTAGTAGATGGGAATTTCATCCATGATATAACTATTTTCTCAATGAATCATTCATAATTCATATCCTTCAAAGGACTATAGTTCATATGTGAGTACTAAATTACTAGCATGATTGAACAACTGTATGAGAAATGCCCGCATAAATTAATTCATAAAGAGGAGTTCCGGGGAAGGGGGTTTATTCCTTGCATATATGTGCATCAGAATCAAAACTGGCATGATTGAAGCAAAATTCATGAGAAATCACAGTTCATAATTCATAACAGATAAAACATGATTAGACGGCAGCACATGAAACATGATTAGACGGCAACATGATTGAGGCATAATTTAGATAGTACATGATTAGGGTAGATTATATCAAAAGAAGGGTTCCATGGGAAGCAGTAATAATGGCAGATTAAATTCATGGTTAGACACATGGTGACACAGTGTAGGATAGCAGGTTGTGTAATTACACATTATACTCCTATGAACACTTAAGTGGGGGAGAGGGGCGGGCATACATGATCCAATATAATGCAATGTAGGACAGCAGAGACATGTGGCACAAGCGAGGGCCGTAAAAACCACCAGTGATGTGTGTCATCTATTTGCAGCGCAGGGTAAGCGGGAGTAAGGCTAGCATACTCTGGGATAGAGTCACATACCTGAATGACCGGTCCTCATGTTTCCACGGCGTGCGGTAGCTGCGATGCACGCCGTGGTGTATTTTATTCAGAGGTCCCGACGGATATCCGGCGATTGCCGGCATGTGAGGGGCGGGTCCAGGTGGTGAGATCGGCCCCCGGGGAGGAGGAGTAAGAAGGCTTCAGGCTCAGAGGTGCCTGGCGCATGCGCAATGATGTCCTATGTCCGCCGCGCCATCTTTGTTACTGGCACTAGAATGGGAGAAGGCATAGCATAGTTCAAGCGCTGCCATAAGGTTCCCTATTAGGATTTAACATAGAGAGGGGCTAGATCTACTAATGGATATGACTTCACATGGGTGTGTGTGGTAATCCAAAACAATCAGTGTGGGGCACGATTCTCTGGGGTGCCACAGGTCTCTGTGTATCGAACATGTACATTTTCATTTCAATCTATGACTACAGGCATACTATACCCAGAGTGAGTGGTATACAAGTTAGGACTATGGAGGTCTAAAGTAGACGTTCTATATGGGCCCAAAGGGATGTGTAGTAGGTGATGATCCTATTAGAAAGAAAAAGGCACATGGGTTAATCATTCATGAAAATAAGCTGGTTTAAGCATATTTATAATCCTTATTTAAACCTCCCGAGCCCAATGTCCCCAGACGGCGGATCCATTGCATCTCTCTCAAGTGCAGCATTTCATCACGATTCCCCCCTCTCCTGGGGGTCGGGACCCAATCTATAACCTGAAAACGTAGTTGACTGGGCGTATGCTTGTGTTCCTGGAAATGGTGTACTAAAGGGGCATCCTTCTTGTTAGTGCGGATATTAGATTTATGTTGACTGATTCTGTCTTTTATTTTTTGTGTGGTCTCGCCCACATATCCCAGGCCACAAGGGCATTTAATCAAATAAATGACATAGTTTGTCATGCATGAAAAGTGGCCCTTGATGTAGTACTTTTTACCTGACGAGGGATGGGTAAAAGAGTTACCTTTTGTGACATTGCCACACTGCGCACATCCCAAACAAGGGTAAGTACCCAGGTTGGGGGATCCCGTGATGGTGCGTTGTGCATCCATTTTTGCGGACCCAAAATCGGATCTCACTAGCTGATCACGAATTATTGGGATCTAACAGAGAAGTGATTGGCATGACATTATATCCTTGCCAGAGATTCCTCTCTTCCTTTGTTCCTCTCTTTCTTTCCTACCCTTCTGTCTTCCCTTCTTCCTTCCCAACTTATTCTACCTTTCCCTCCTCTTTCTCCCTTCCTTACCTGTCCTTCCTCCCTTTTCCTCCTCCTTTATTCCTTTCTCTCCTCTTAATTCCCTTTCTTCCTTGCACTCCTCCCTCTCTCCTTCCTTCCTAACTGCTCTCCGTCACTTCTTACTTCCTTCCTTATTCCTTTCTAAATTGCTTACTTCCTCACTCCCACTAGCTTACTTTCTTTCATTCCTTCCTGCCATCCATCCCTCTTTCATGTCCATCATCCTTTCTTCTTATATTTTTGCCTACCCTTCCTATCTTTTCTTACCTTCCCCTCTTCCTCCCTCCCTTACCTAGTTCTGTTCTTTATTCATCCTTCCATATCTACTCAGCCAGACTGCCAGATTTTGTATCTGACAGAAGAGGGGTCAGGGGATATAGAACCCCCACCTATAACATATTTATGGTATGTTTTACAGATATGCAATGAACATCAGAGATGAGAATTCTCAGATTTTTTTTTTATTTTTTGTTGTAAATAAAGCACATCACCAATTACTAATTTTAAGAAAGAGCTATGTAGCATATTCTGTCCTTTCCTCCTTGGAGAAGAATACTTTTTAATGAAAACTTCTGAATCTAATCTGTGAAACCAGAACTGGCATCTGAGACACTAACGTGGTCCGTCTCCCCTCCGAGGTCTGGACAGACAGTGTTTATGGACAGAAAAATCCTACTCTAAACATTCTTAACAGTTGATATCATTGTGTTCCAAAAAGATTCAGGATCTTAACCTCACTTATCCCCTGCAGCCATTTCACAAGAACTTGATGGAGATCTACCCAGAGCAGATGAAATGATCATTCTTCATCATTCTCGATGAAGAAAAGGACAAAAGAATAGAAAGAAAGAATGGCATAAGGAAAGAAGGCGAGAAGAAAAAAGGGCAGAAGGATAAAAGAAAGGGACAGAAGGATCAAAGGAAATAATAGCAGAAAGGAAGAAGAGCAGAAGGATGGAAGGAAAGAAGGGCAAAAAGGAAGAAGGATAGAAGGAAAGAATGGCATAAGGAAAGAAGGCGAGAAGGAAAAAGGGCAGAAGGATAAAAGAAAAGAATGACAGAAGGATAAAGGGAAATAATGGCAGAAAGGAAGAAGGGCAGAAGGATGGAAGGAGAGAAGGGCAGAAAGGAAGAAGGATAGAAGGAAAGAATGGCAGAATGGAAGAAGGAAGGAAGGGCAAAAAGGTAGAAAGAAAGAATGGCATAAGGAAAGAAGGCGAGAAGGAAAAGGGCAGAAGGATAAAAGAAAATAAGGACAGAAGGATAAAAGGAAAAAAGTTTAGAAAGGAAGAAAGGCAGAAAGGAAAGAAGGGCAGAAAGGAAAAAGGAAAGAAAGGCAGAAAGGAAGAAGGATAAAAGGAAAGAATGACAGAAGTATAGAAAGAAAGAAGGGCAAAAAAGAAGAAAGGCAGAAGGATAAAAGGAAAGAAGGGCAGAAGGATAGAAAGAAAAAAAGGGCAGAAGGATAGAAGGAAAGAAGAGCAAACAGAAAGGGCAGAAAGAAAGAAGAATATAAGGAAATAAGGGCAGAAAGGTAGATGGAAAGAAGGATAGAAGGAAAGAAAGCTAAAAGGAAAGAATTGAAGAAGGGTAGAAGGAAAGAAGGCTAGAAGGAAAGAAGGGTGGATGCATAGAAGGAAAGAAAAGCAGGAGAGAAGACCTAAAGAAGCACAGAAGGAAAGAAGAGCAGATTAGAAAATAGCATGAAAGACAGACAGAAAGATTGGTGAGGCAGACAAAATGGAAAGTAGGAAAGAAGGGAGGGACCACAAATGGGGATCAAGAGAATGCCAAGAGTGTGCAAAGCAGTAATCAAAGTAAAAGGTGGCTACTTTGAAGAACCTAGAATATGACATATTTTCAGTTGTTTCACACTTTTTTGTTATGTATATAATTCCACATGTGTTAATTCACAGTTTTGATGGCTTCAGTGTGAATCTACAATTTTCATAGTCATGAAAATGAAGAAAACTCTTTGAATGAGAAGGTGTGTCCAAACTTTTGGTCTGTACTGTACATACCTCAGTATACATATATTGGTATACATACATACATACATACAAACAAAGCATCACTAACCAAACACTGCCATGAAGACCAGGGAGATCTCCAAACAAGTAAGGGACAATGTTGCTGAGAACTACAAGTCAGGGTTAGGTTATAAAAAAATATCCAAATCTTTGATGATCCCCAGGAGCACCATCAAATCTATCATAACCAAATGGAAAGAACATGGCACAACAGCAAACTTGCCAAGAGACAGCCGCCCACCAAACTCACGGACCGGGCAATGAGGGAATTAATTAGAGAGGCATCACAGAGACCTAAGGTAATCCTGGAGGAGCTGCAGAGTTCCACAGCAGAGACTGGAGTACCTGTACATAGTGTGAGATTGGAAAAACAGCTCTTATTTCATGAACAATGTTATTTTGCTGTTTGGCTACAAGAGGCGGCTGTTTCCCCACACAGCTAATCAGACTGCTCAGATTTAAATATTTATAGGAGGCGGAGCTGTGTGTCCAGAGGAAGGAAACTGGCGTCCATCTTAGTTGCAGACTGGAAAAGTGTGTGAGAGAAGTAATCCATTAATATCCAAGTGTGGAATCACCCTTTTGCGACCAGGACTGGAGCCAAGTGAAGCTGATTGTGTCAAGGACCCGGATCTCATCCAGGAGAAGGAGTACAGCTGCTGGGATTGCTGATGATAGCTGAAGAGCAAAGCAACAGACCCTGCGGTACCGCACGTGTTCTGGATCAGTCTTCGTTCAGTTCGCAGTCACCAGCTGAGGCAGAGCAGACCCAGGTCGGTAAGACAGAGCCTGCACGCACCTCAATATAAGATTGGCGCCTAAATATTAGAGACTGAGATCAAACCTGCCGGTAGTTAGTTGGTTAGTGTTGCTGAGTGGCAGGCTACCAAGAATTGCTGCTTGTTTATCACAAGGACTTATCAGTTAAAGTTTTAGTTTGCTCCGGAGAACAGAGAGGACTTCACCATAATCTCCAGTTACCCCAGCGAGTTTATCAGGAGTGATATATATTAGGCACATGCCACATTACAGTTTGGGGAATAGGGAGGGGGGTATTACTGTATAGTCTGGTAAGATTGTAAGCTGCTGTGTTGCACCGCTGGCTAGCCTGTACTTTACACCCCAAACAATCGTTCCTGTTCTTTAGGGTAATAACAGGTAGGGTGAGGCAGTGCTAACTCTGCTTGCAGTAGGTAAATTTGCTCGTGTTTTCCGGCTACCATCGGGAGTGCCTTGCTGTGCAACACAGGGGTCTCAGCTTCCGGGCTGAGTGTATGCAACCTCATTTCATTATTATTGCATTTGGGGTTGTGTTTAATACCCTCCAAAAAATCTAACCAATCCAGCTTTCCATAAAAGGTGATCTTTATTCGTTAGAAATAAAATCCAGACATAAAAAATTTGCAATTATGCAGTCTACTCGTTTCGGACCTCCAGAATATTGGTCCTTCATCATGACATCTGTCAAAAACTGCTATATACAAATGTGAAAAAAGATACAAGACCGAACCGTCTGTCCGCATGACAAGCGGAGAGACGGATTCGTTCTTGCAATGCATTTGTGAGACGGATCTGCATCTGGATGAGTCTCACAAATGCTTCCAGTCACATCCGGATCCGCGGATCCGGCAGGCAGTTTCGACGACGGAACTGCTTGCCGGATCACACTGCCGCAAGTGTGAAAGTAGCCTTAGTGTGCCTCCCTGTGTCTCTCCCACGGACTCCATGCTGGCGGTGCTGCCTCTTCTTCCATCTTCTTCTTTTTGCCCCACACAGAATTTCCTGATGCAGCTGCGTCAAGACATAGGAACACTGTGGGCATGGTGATGGTGACACACAGGGAGAGACACACACACAGGGAGAGACACACACACAAACACACAGGGAGAGATACACACACACACACACACACAGGGA
The DNA here is from genome assembly GCF_014858855.1 of Bufo gargarizans. Lineage (NCBI taxonomy): Eukaryota > Metazoa > Chordata > Amphibia > Anura > Bufonidae > Bufo > Bufo gargarizans. The sequence goes on along the minus strand of NC_058090.1, from coordinate 16,646,789 downwards.
GACACACACACACAGGGAGACACACACACACAGGGACAGACACACACACACAAACAGGGACAGGGACAGACACACGGACAGGGACAGACACACACACACACGGGCGGTAAAATATATACAGGGACAGACACACACAGGGACAGACACACACACAGGGACAGACACACACACGGGGACAGACACACACACGGGGACAGACAGACACACACACACAGGGACAGAGACACACACACACAGGGACAGAGACAGACACAGGGACAGAGACAGACACACACACAGGGACAGACACACACACAGGGACAGACACACACACACAGGGACAGACACACACACAGGGACAGACACACACAGGGACAGACACACACACGGGGACAGACACACACACGGGGACAGACAGACACACACGGGGACAGACAGACACACACGGGGACAGACAGACACACACACACAGTGACAGAGACACACACACAGGGACAGATACACACAGGGACAGACAGACACACACACACACAAACAAACACAGGGACAGACACATAGCTAGGCCTCACCACATTCCAGCCAAGCTCCTGTCTGTACAGGAACACAGCTCTCCCCCACTGGTCACATGGGCGGATGACATTAGGAAGGTCCTTTAGCCTGGTAGGAAACTCCATCTACCCTGTTCTGTGTCCCACCCCAGTAGGGTGACCACATTTCCTAACTGCCATTCAGGGACACTTACTTTTACGAGGGCATTTCGTCAAACTTATACTTAAGACTGGGCTGGTTCTAGGTGAAATGGGGCCCTGGGGCGAAAAACAATAAGGCTGGGTTCCCACCTGAGCGTATTCGATAAGCGCTTTTTACAGGCATTTTTATCGGGGGTTTTTGAGGCGTATTTTGGGGCGTTTTTGTATTTTGGAAACGCGCGTAGTACGCGCGTTTGTGTGATTAACCGCAGAGGCATCCAATGAAAAACTGCCACAATATGCGCAACAATACGCCCCAAAGAAGCTCTTGTACTTCTTGGGGCGTAGGGCGTTTTACAGCGCCTTCATACGAGCTGGTATGTCACTGTTGTGGGACTATTTGTGTACTTCTAGTAAGTGTTTGCTCGCTGCAATTATGACCTGAATGTTTTTCAGGTTCGGCTGCCATTAAAGTGAATGGGGCCCGCCGCAAACGTGCATTTCGAAAACATTTGATCGAAAACGCGCATTTGTGAATCGTCCCGGACGATGTTCGTCCATCACTACTTGCATTCACTCTGCCATGTAGCTGTATGAGAGGTCCAACTCCTGCTGCAGAAAACATTCCCCAAACCATGACACTTCCTCCTTCACCTTTCACTGACTTCTTTACACACTTTGGGTTCAGTCTTTCCCCAGTTTGTCGACGAACATAATGCTTCCCATCAGACCCAAATAAATTAAAACTTGCTTTCATCACTAAAATGAACTCTGGACCACTTCTCCTCTGTCCACACGACATGCTCCACAGCAAAGGTGAGTCTAGCCTTTTGATTCTTTCTGCAAATAAGAGGTTTAGTCCCTGCAGGGTGGGCTTTCAGTCCAAATGCTCTTAAACGTCGAGACACTGTATGACGAGACAGACCCTTACCCTGTTCAGTGCTGAACTGGTGAGCAATTCCAGCTGCAGCGTTGAAACGATGACCCATGGAGATTCTCCGCATTCTCCTGTCCTCTCTTGCATTTGTCTTTCGAGGGCGATCAGCCTTCTTGGGGGACTTGAACGAGTTGGTGATGTTGTAAAGATGCAATATTCTAGAAATCACAGACTTGGACAAACCAACTTCTCTTGCTATGGATGATAGGGTCATCCCTTTGGCCTTCATCTGGACAACCTGCTGCCGGAGGGTTCCAGTCACTTTGGAACGGCACACTATTTTGGCAAAGTCAGTGAAAACTGGAAAGTTAGGCTGCCAGTTAAATTGGGTTTGTCAGATCATTAAGGAAATTAGCACCAGTTGCAAGATTAACACCAATAACTTGCAGGTATCTGATTTTGATCAGTGTTCTTTTTCAATTATCTCATTTACATTTTTATTCTGTGCTTTAGAATAAATACAATTTATGAAATTATCTTAAAATACTGCTATTTTACTCATGTTAGGACTTAGGATATATTTACATAGGACTACACTATGACCTTGACATTTCGGAAATTGTGTGTTCTCTAATTTTGATCGCCGCTGTACAACAGTATACATATATCAGTATACATATATCAGTATACATACATACATCAGTATACATACAGTATACCAGATTGAGCAAAAAAGATTATCTACCTCATTTGACCTCAGTTATTTCTTGTTTTACAGGTATATATGTTCATATCTAAATATCTTGGTAATATACTATCCACCTGTTTCTAGACAGGGCAACATGCCATGGTTTCGGATAGACTGCCTGTAACATTAACACTAACACCCCCATACACGGTGCCTAGCAGACAGTGCCACTATACACCATGCCTACCACAAAGTGCCACTATACACAGTGCCTACCAGGCAGTGCCAGCAAACACAATGCCTATGAGACAATGTCACCATACACACTGCCTACCAGACAGCACCTCCATACAGTGCCTACCAAACAGCACCTCAATACAGTGCCTACCAGACAGCACCTCAATACAGTGCCTACCAGACAGCACCTCCATACAGTGCCTACCAGACAGCACCTCCATACAGTGCCTACCAGACAGCACCTCCATACAGTGCCTACCAGACAGCACCTCCATACACAGTGCAATCATACACCATGCTTACAAGACAGTACCTACCAGACAGTGTCAGGAATGCCCGCATACACAGTGCTTTTAGTATCCCAATATACATAGTGCCTAGAAAATTATGCCTTCATAATCATTGCCTGTGCACTGTTTCATAGTTCTGTCAGTCAGTGCCCACAATCAGTGGCCACTCACATATCAATCCCCATTCCTGAATGGCGACTCACTTTCATGCAGTATTTAGCTGAGGGAAATGGTGTCTGGGGCTAAGGCAGTAGACCCATGCCACATGTGTGTTGCTGGTTACACCACTGCTTTTAAGAAACTTGTCCCAGCAATGGAACAACACAGTCAAAGTCATGGACCATCCAGATATATAAGAGGTTGTTAGATTGATCTCATTATCAGACCAATGCCACCATTTTGAAATGCCACCATCTTTAATACAACATTTGAGAGGCTCATGTTGGTGTACGTTCTTTTACCCCAAATATTTTAATTGCTTGCAAATGTGTACCTATAGAGGTTCAGAAGAAGCAGTCACATCCAGGCTCTGGCACAACTGCTAGCATGGAGCTAAAGACCTTGTAGCCGCTGTGACACAGTGAGAGGCTTGGTCTGGGAAAACAAGTATTTTCCTCCCAGCATGGGCTGCTGGGCTGAGTTACAGCCAGGTGAGGTCAAATACTGGACCGGCATTTAAAATCCGTTTTTTGGCAGCACCTGGCTGTCCTTAAATAGGCAGCTGGGCTCAGAAGCCATGTGTCTGTGTTGGGATCTGGGAGCCTCGTGTCTGGGTGAAGGCTTAGTAACCTGTTTGGCATGAAAACAGGTTGGTGCTGCTATGGTCAAGGACTCTTTAAGGCAGAATTGCCGCATGGTGTGAATTACCACCAACACCGCAAGGTGACTTTTTGTTTGATTGTGACTGCTTGTTTTGTGTGAATAAAACACTGAACTGTTTGATCCAAAGAACTTGTTGTTGCCTCTATACTGCGTCTGCTAATCCTGTCTACCAGAGCGAGTCCCCACACCGCATAAGAAAACACCATTATTATAAACTTCACATGATAAGTTTCATATTTTGTTCCGTGTTTTCCACTGGGGCCCAGGAGCTTCAAGTTACAAGTGTACACTATGCACGGCCACGCTACTCTTAGACATAAAAGACCTTCCAAGTTGTAGAAAAGTAACACAGATATCCAAGTGAAGAAAAGTAATCTCTCCTCAAGACTAAATTTTGAAGCCATGAATAAACAGGGACATTCCCCCCGAGACTATAAATGAAAACTTTCAACACGAAAATCATTAGCGGAGTCCAATTTGGATGCCATCTATTCATGTTCTAATGAAATGCAGCTGAGACTCTGGGTGGAGATCACTCATGATTCTGCTGTCACAGTGAGTAAGAAACCACAGCAGACAGGCGAGACTCCACATGTCCACTTCATGCCCAGCGGAGGGTCCTTGTTTTCCTTTGGTACTACATATAGTTTCTATCCCTCCCCAGCCAAGTCCGAATCGACCACATCCTTATTTATGCATCTATCACCATCTGCAAACCCAACTTGTGTAAACTTGGAGACTCGTCGAGAAGACTGGCCAACCTTAAAAGGCATAATTTCCCTTGGATTGAACCTGGTAGATCCAGGCCAAGGTTTTCAGACTTGGAGAACGTTCCTTAGAGATGCACAGTAAATAAACTGTAAGTTCCTATGGTAATGGTTCCTGGAGAAGAAGACCATGCTAGGAAGGTACATAGTGCAATCCACTCAATTAGCTTCTTCTATCCTTTAGAAGGCCGTCTTGCTCTTGGTTCTTGGTCTTCAGCCAAGGAGGATCTGATAGGATGACTAGTCATCCCTGAAAGGTACTCTGTGTGGTTTCTTTCTTGTGTTTCCACAGCCTAGATTAACTCGCAGTCAGTTCCTTCTCAAACACTTTCTAGACATACTGTGGTTTTTGGCTCTCTAGGAATTTTGTAAGCTTTGAGTGGCTGCCTGAATGCTCTGGATTCTATACATAGAAAACTTTCTCACCAGAGGAGACAGCCTGTGGTTGTAATTACAATAGTACAAACACACAAATATAACCGGGCTTCATTGGAGTATCAGACACACTTAATGTTCACTTTATACTCACATTTCAGTCACAGGCGCTGACTGATCAACGCGTTTCTTAAGTTACATGCATGTTCTGATCCCAGTAGTGAGTTTGCCAAGGACTTATGCAACAACAGAGACATATAGTTTGGGATACAGAATACACGGATTGAATAGATATGAATACCCTCTATAAAGTCCATAAGAAACTCCCTTTAGTTGAGGAGAGATTCTGTTCTCTCAACCCTATGACTATTCCAACTGTGTGTTTTGGGGGTTTAGCCCTCTCACACAGATGTTGTGTGGATCCAATTCTCCATCCTTTTCAGTATTCATATCTTTAAGGCGTATGTGTCACGGTGCGGTGTAGGAGGAAACTCCACACCGAACACCGATGGGAAGCAGGAACAGAAACTAGGCCTGCACACCGGGGAAAGGGTTCAGGGCACCTTCTAATGCCACCCTCATCCTAGCTGTGACTCATATCCATATGAGCGGACCTAGATGGTAGGACGGCTCATAGACCAGAACCTAGGACCCCGAGTTGCCCTGATGATCCCTGGAAATAATGTCAGGAACTAGAGACGACCTGTTCCTCCAAGATACGGATAAACAGGAGTATCCCACCGGCCTAGATGCAGGGAAAGGGGAAGACAGTGAAAAGCAACTAGATCGGCAGGTAAGAACCCAGAACAACTAGCACTTACCTGCTGTGGCTGCTGGAATGAAAAACCAACACACCAGTAACTGCCTGGACCCCCATGCAGAAAGGGTGCATGGCAGCCCTAGGCAGAGCTGCACACTGACTTGTAGTTCCCCCTCTGGGGAACCTTGGAGCTCTCTCACCGAAGGCCGGTGGGAGACTCCTGTTTATCCGTATCTTGCACAACTTGAAATGTTCAAGACACACAATATGGTGAATTCATTGAAGCTACTGAATCCCCAGTGGGTCTTCTATGGTTTAATACTATGAAGACCCTGATGCATGTGATAGATCTAACAGCTGCAATATGACCTTGTATGTGGAACGGTCTCGGGGTCCTGGATTGCCGTCTATACCTACACATGTGTTCACAAGAAAAATGGAGCATGAAAAGTGATCATCACTGAGACGTATACCAATATAAGGTGATGACAAAACATCCATGTATCTCTCATCAATGTTGTGTTCGAAAATTTCCACCTTTATCTTCTGTCGCTGTCTGTGGGAAACCTATAGAGAAATACATCAAATAAAGAAAACATATTTGATTTCAATGACTATTAATATTATCCTCCCTGGTGCAGTAAACATTCCAAAGTTCAATGGTAAAGATATTGCACAATATAGGCTTTGCAAAAAGAGTTTTCCTTTCTGAGCATTTTTCCAAAATGCCTCATGATGGAGCAGATATTTTATAATCTCTTATGCTTATTAGCACCATAAAATTAAAATCCTGCATAGTACTGCTTCCTATAAGCAAGAATATGAATACTATAATACTGACCCCTATATAAAACTATACATATACTACGGCCCCCTAGGTACAGGAAAATAACTGCTATAATACTGCTTCTATGTACAAGAATATACCTACTATAATACTGCTCCTAAGTACCAGAATATATGGTAACTACTAGAATACTGCTCCTATGTACAAGAATATAACTACTATAATACTGCCTCCTATGTACAAGAATAAAACTACTATAATACTACTCCTATGTACAAGAATATAACTACTATAATACTGTTCCTATGTATAAGAATATAACTACTATAATACTGCTCCTATGTACAAGAATATAACTACTATAATACTGCTCCTATGTACAAGAATATAACTACTATAATACTGCTCCTATGTACAAGAATATAACTACTATAATACTGCTCTTATGTATAAGAATATAACTACTATAATACTGCCTCCTATGTACAAGAATATAACTACTATAATACTGCTCCTATATATAAGAATATAACTACTAGAATACTGCTCCTATGTACAAGAATATAACTACTATAGTACTACCTCCTATGTACAAGAATATAACTACTATAATACTGCTCCTATGTATAAGAATATAACTACCATAATACTGTTCCTATGTAGAAGAATATAACTACTATAATACTGCTCCTATGTAGAAGAATATAACTACTATAATACTGCTCCTATATATAAGAATATAACTACTAGAATACTGCTCCTATGTACAAGAATATAACTACTATAGTACTACCTCCTATGTACAAGAATATAACTACTGTAATACTGCCTCCTATGTATAAGAAAATAACTACCATTATACTGTTCCTATGTACAAGAATGTAACTACTATAATACTACCTCCTATGTACAAGAATATAACTACTATAATACTGCTCCTATGTACAAGAATATAACTACTATATTACTGCCTCCTATGTACAAGAATATAACTACTATAATACTGCTCCTATGTACAAGAATATAACTGCTATAATACTGCTCCTATGTACAAGAATATAACTACTATAATACTGCTCCTATGTACAAGAATATAACTACTATAATACTGCTCCTATGTGCAAGAATATAACTACTATAATACTGCTCCTATGTACAAGAATATAACTACTATAATACTGCCTCCTATGTACAAGAATATAACTACTATAATACTGCTCCTATGTACAAGAATATAACTACTATAATACTGCTCCTATGTACAAGAATATAACTACTATAATACTGCCTCCTATGTACAAGAATATAACTACTATAATACTGCCTCCTATGTACAAGAATATAACTACTATAATACTGCTCCTATGTACAAGAATATAACTACTATAATTCTGCTCCTATGTACAAGAATATAACTACTATAATACTGCCTCCTATGTACAAGAATATAACTACTATAATACTGCCTCCTAGCTGTGAGGCCGTGTGTTGGTTGTTCTCCTGATGTCTGAGGCAAACCCAGGGAGGGGCCTCCCTGGGCAGGGATGTTCCCCAAGCAAGGCCCAGGCTTCCAGGCCTCCACTGGGAGGAAACTTCCAGGCTCTTTCCAGTATGGATACAAGTCCAAAAGTGAATCCTGTGACAAGAAATGACCAGAATGGAAGAAACACCAGTGCATTAAGTGCAAGTAAGTAAGATGGAGTAACGGTTGTGGTTCCAGAAGGAAAGAAAGAGTCAGAAGCAGGGAGTACAGCTAAGAAAGTTGAGGTGAAGCTGTCCTCCAGCCCATCCAGTAAAGCTGAGTGACTCCCAAAAGGGATTTAATGTTGGAAATATGAAAAGTGGAAATCCAAACCTGCAGGGTGCACAGGAGGTGAGACAGGGCGCAGCACATGCATCAGGTGTGCAGCTCACCCCTCCAGCACACAGGCAGCGGAGGACATCTCTGGAGAGGCTGACATTACACCAGAACCTGCAGCAGTGTGAGGTGGTGAGCATGGCACACTTAGGCCACACCAGGTCTCAGTCTGGAGGTGGCAGCACCAAAAATGCTGAAAAATCTGTGGCTGTGGCACAAGAGAGGTCTGCAGAGAAATCTCATGGAGTCTCTAGGTCTGCTGAGTTCAAACTGCCTGAGAAGCTGCCCAAGACTGGACACCAAACGAGAGAGACCCGTGCACCTGAGCTGCAGCTCGCAGAGGAGATTCCTGCTCTGGTGAGGAATAATGGAGGAGCTGAAGGGACACAAACAAATGCTGCAAATAGAGATTGACTGTGTATACAAGCTGAAGACTGGAAACCCAAACTGTGCAGCAGTATACGATCGTAACCTACATGCACTCAGCTTGGAACTTAGTGATCTGGTGAAGCAGATAGACAGTGGCAGATTATAATTGGGGCATTTGGGTCGGTTGCTGGGGGGCCAACGCCGACCCAAACGCCCACATACTGCGGCAGGGCACAGGAGCATATAGTTCTCTGCCCCGCCGGCTATCTCTGCCACAGCCTTTAGGCCTAGTAGGCCTGAGACCTATGTGGTGGTAAAAGCGCGGCGTGCATGGTGAAGTCATTGCATAGCATGCGTGATGACGTCATCGCGCACCAGTATAGTGTCGCGCGCAGGGCTTTGATGTATGCGGGCCTGTCTCCTCATTCCGGACACAGGCAAGTATAGTATTAGCCTTTTTTTTGTGTGTATGTGTGCCAACCTTGGGGGGCAGAGGAGGACATATTACTGCAGGGACAGTGAGGGCAAATGTTTCCACGGGGGCAAATTACTTAATTGGGACAGTGTGGGAACAAATTACTTAATGAAGGGCAGTGTGGGGGCAAATGACCTAATGGATGGCAGTGTGGGGGCAATTTACTTAATGAAGGGCAGTGTGGGGGCAAATTACTTAATAGAGGGCAGTGTGGGGGCAAATTACTTAATGGAGGGCATTGTGGGGGCAAATTAATTGATGGGGCAGTTTAGAGAGTTATCACTTGATGGGGGCAGTGTGGGGGCAAATTACTTTGTAAGGGCAAACTACTACATGAGGAACAGTGTGGGGGGAATTACTACATGGGGACAGTGTAAGGGCAATTACTATATGGGGGTAGTGTGGGGGAAATTACTATATGGGGGCAGTGTGGGGGAAATTACTATATGGGGGCAGTGTGGGGGAAATTACTATATGGGGCAGTGTGGGGGAAATTACTATATGGGGCAGTGTGGGGGAAATTACTATATGGGGCAGTGTGGGGGAAATTACTATATGGGGATAGTGTCGGGGAAATTACTATATGGGGGCAGTGTGGGGGCAATTACTATATGGGGGTTGTGTGGGGGAAATTACTATATGGGGCAGTGTGGGGGCTTTGCTATTAGGGGACACTATTTTTGGGGACACTATACAGGCATTATTACCTGGAACAAAATATAGGGTGTTATTATTACTAGGGGCACTCTAGGGGATATTATAACTGCTGTAGACACTATAGGGACCTTTGGAACAATTTATCAAACTGGTGTAAAGTAGAACTGGCTTAGTTGCCCGTGACAACCAGATTCCACCTTTCATTTTTGACAGGTGAAGTCTGATTGGTTGCTCTGGGCACCTAAGCCAGTACTTTTCACCAGTTTGATAAATGACCCCAATTATGAGAAATCTCTCATAATTGGGCTCATTGTAGAGACGAGATGCGGCTGAAAGAATTTGTCATGGCGGTCTGGGTCAAACGGAGGAGAAGAAGAAAGAGAAGATCTACATGACAGGAGAAGTCACTGGATGTAAGAGGTATGTGGTGCTGTATTCCCCTATATGTAGAGCGGGCTCACTACTGTGACCTGTGTCCCATCTTCTCCTCCAAGTCTTTTTTATTATAATAATCATATGTATTTTAAATTTGGCAACAAAAATTTTAATTTGTCACCTGCAGTCCTATGTAACAGCCCAGATAACAGTAATAACTTTCTGTGTGCAGATAATGTAGTAGATGTTCCATGCAGTCCTATGTAACACCACACATAACACAATAGTTCACTGTGTTATGTGGGGTGTTACATAGGACTGCAGGTAACATCTATAAGAGTTATGAGATAGTGGGGGTCCGACTCCTGGCACCCCCGCCAATCAGCTGTTTGAGGAGACCGCGATGTTAAAGTGAGCACCGCAGCCTCTTTGCTCCTTACCAAGCACAGCACTGTCCATTTGATAGCACTGCGCTCGGTATTACAGACCAGACCCAATCACTCAGATGGGACAGAGCTACACCTCGGCCATGCGAACTATGTCATATGGCCTAGGAAGAGACTGTGGCGCTCATGAAGCACCGCAGCCTCTTCATATAGATAAAAAAACTAAACTAAAATGGATGGAGGGGCCCAAGTTGGGTAGAAAGCCCCGGGCCTATCGTGCACTTAATCCGCCCCTGCAGATGGACACTGTCCTGGACAGGATGGGACCACTTGCCGAGTCCTATAGGAACCAGGAGCGCTTTGCCAGCCATAGTTTGAACTTTGAAACAGTTTTTTCTCATGCTGAACTAGACTCCATTGTTGCTTCTGAGGAGGCCCAGCAGGCGACAAGACCTGTGCTGCAAGCCGCAAAGTTTTCTTTTCAAAAAGGAGAGATCCATAAACAGGACAGTGTGCAACAGCAGCCACAAGAATCTGTAGCTGTCCCTGAGGAGACGCACATGGACTTCAGACACCAGCACTACAAGTCCCAGGAGGCACAGAGCAGCAGCAGCAGGACAATAGACATGTATCCGTACATCCAGGTGATGGGGTGGCAGAGTAGAGCTCTACTGCTGGGGCAGAGACTGGCGGTGATGGTGGACATGTACCTGAGGGGTCAGTGTCTGGGGGGAATGTATAGTCTGTATGGGAGATATCTGAGGATAGCATAGAGGTGGACAGGCTGGAGGAATCTCCGCAGAGTAATTAGGGTGATTTTCCACCTTTACCCTCAAGTACAGAAGGTGTGAGTGGCCCCTGTAGTGCAGACACCCCCCTAAAAAGTCAGGGCCCTGAACCCCGCCAGGTTGCCCCCAGTAATGCCTGGAGCTGCAGCGCTCCATCTTTTTCCTCTGGCGCTCACTATACAGGTCAGGCCTTTAAAAGGAGAAATGTAGTGAGATTCAAACATCGAAGCGCAAAAGAAGACCTCCCAGATCGGAGGCTTGTGGTCCGGGAACTCTTGTGTCACCAGATGGGGTTGGCAGGCTGTCAGTTCGACACAGTAAAAGGGCGGAACATCTCTGGAGCAGTCATCTCGATAAGGGAGATGTTTGAGAGATGTAAAGCTCTACGGTATGGGAGATATGTTGTTGGTCTTGACCAGGCTAAAGTCTTTGACAAAGTAGACCATGAGTGTCTATGGGTCATTTTGTCAAAGTACGGTATTCCGGGACAATTTGTTGATTGGCTGAAAACTTTGTATAGCGAGGCAGATAGCTTTCCTCTGATCAATGGTTGGCAAGGGGACACGTTCAGGGTTGAGGCAGGGGTGAGACTGGGTTGCCCTTTGAGTCCACTGCTGTATATGTTTGCCTTAGACCCGTTCCTGAGGTCGCTGCAGGAGTGTGATTTTCAGGGGGTGCTGGTCCCCCACTGCTTGCCTCTGAGTGTTGTTGCCTACGCGCATGATGTGACGGTGGTGATATCTGAACCTCGTGAGGTGCAGATGTCTGCAGCCATGAGAAGCTACTCAGAGGCCTCAGGGTCTCTAGTCAACCTGAAGAAGAGTCAAGCTTTCTGGACACTGAATCCAGACTTTGATCTGCCACAATTCGTTAAAGCAACCATCTATATTAGGATCTTAGGGGTTAAATTCGAGAGGGACCATAACGCCAGGATAAGTTGGGAGGAGTAGTTGGAAGCCGGAAATGCAAAGGTTCAGCGATGGAAGAACTGAAGGCTGACCTGTAAAGAAAGGGTTACTATTTTAAAGACTTACCTGGTTCCTGTCTTCTTATATGTGTCTGTCATTTTTCCTTTGCCAGAATCTTTCTCGGCTAGGCTCTTTAGCCTGTTCTTCCAGCTTCTTGGGGGAACAGGTTTAACCCAGTAAAAAGAGGGATCACCTACCTACAGAGTATTATTTTTCCCACCATAGTAATTTGCCCCCACGTAGTAGTTTGTCCCCCACTGTCCCTTCAGCAATGTCCCCCAAAGTTGGCAGTTGGCACACAATTTTTTTTTTTCATAAAAGCTAATACTTACCTGTGTCCCAGTCGCCGCTCATTTGTAGATGGTTCAGGCGCGCTGCGCACACAAGTCAGTGTGCTGCGTCCGGGCACAGGCGCGACGTGATGACGTTATCATGCCTGCCTGCCCTGTGAAGGACCTTTTTGAAGGACCTGGCAAGCTTGTGCATTCATTTAAATGAGAACTATGTAATGCTTACTTTCACCAGTTGTGGCGCTGCAGGGATTCGATGATTGTATCCACCACAAAGTACAGCTGATCAGCCATGTGTTCAGCCCATAGTTAGGGGACCCCCTTAAAAAAAATGTCCAAACCCGTGGGTGTAATTTCTGAGGATGTTCTCGTCGGGTCCTTTAACACCCTTGTTTGTGCTGTCCCTCCCTCCATCCGTGTTCGGTTTCAGTACAGTCATCTCTAATATCATTTCCATCAGTCGTCCAGTGACTAAGAATCATTTTTTAGATGATTTCATATTTTCTAAAAATGTGCTGATGAATAGGACAGCGTGTTCCTTCTCCTCTGTCCGTCCTGAGGGAGTCGTAACATTACTGACAAGTTTGGAGTATTCCCTAACTAAGATAGCAGAGAGCGAGCGAGCATCACAACATTTTCTTCTACTCTGGCTGTGTGAACATGTTCTTCACACTTCTGTCCTACCTTGAACCATAAGGATATTTTTTTTTAGCAATTGATTAAATTGCAGAGTCTGAATACAATGGGGGAGGGTTATAAAATCTGGACCAGTGTTATAGAAAATCCCTGGTCCTGGACAACATGTATAGCAGGGCAGACCCACACACCATTGTAACAATGATAATTAGTACTTTCATGCAATGCTGCCAATTAGTGTCCAAATAATACCACTATACAGTGCCTAATTAGTGATAGGGTTAGTGTTTACAGTAAGTCCTTGCTGGTCTAGGGCAGTGAAAATTTTTGCTGCAAAGTCTGTAGTGGTGTAGGGCAGTGAAGGATTTAATAAAAAGAAAGTCCCTGGTGGTCTAGGGCAGTGAAGGATTTAATAATAACGGCCCTGGCGGTTTAGGGTAGTGAAGGATTTAATGGAAAAGTTCCTAACTCCTGAATAGTATTTTCACACAATGCTATTTAGCATTATACATTGCCTAAATAGTTATTGGGGTTAGTGGTAATGTCCCTAGTTGTTTAGGGCAGTGAAGCATTTAATGGCAAAGTCCATGGTCGTCTATAGCAATGAAGGATTTAATGGTAAAGTCCCTGGTGGTCTAGGGTAATAAAGGATAACATGACAAAGTCTCTGGTGGTCTAGGGCAGTAGAATATTTAATGGCAAAGTCCTTGGTCATCTAAAGCAGTGAAAGCTTTAATGGTAAAGTCCCTGGTGGTCTAGAGTAATGAAGGGTAACATGACAAAGTCTCTGGTGGTCTAGGGCAGTGAATGATTTAAAGGGTTTCTGTCACCAGAATTAAAGTGTAATATGCGGCAGGCGAGCGAGCTGGCGGCGGCGGCTGGGCACAGGGAGATGAGCGCTCATCTCCAGTCATCTGTATCGCCGTCCTCAGGATACAGATGCCTGCCTGTGCTGCGGTAGGGGAGGGAGAGGCGTGTCCCTTTCCCTTCCTCTGATAGGCTGCCGGCCTAGTGCCTGCAGCCTATCAGAGGCCGCCGCAGGCGGCGCGATGACGTCATCACGCCACCTGAGCCATACAGCGTGGGACACAGGCCAGAAGAGGCCTGCATCGCATCACTGACATGGAGGTAAGTATGTGTTTTTAAAAAAATTTTTTATTATGTACAATAATTTTACTGGCTGTTTGTTATTACTGGCAAATGGGGGGCTGTTTGTTATTACTGGCAAAGAGGGGGCTGTTATTACTGGCAAAGAGGGGGCTGTTATTACTGGCAAAGGGGGGGCTGTTATTACTGGCAAAGGGGGGGCTGTTATTACTGGCGGGGGCTGTTATTACTGGCACAGAGGGGCTGTTATTACTGACACAGAGGGGCTGTTATTACTGACACAGAGGGGCTCTTATTACTGGGGGCTGTTATTACTGGCACAGAGGGGCTCTTATTACTGGGGGCTGTTATTACTGACACAGGGGGGCTGTTATTACTGGCACAGAGGGGCTGTTATTACTGGGGGCTGTTATTACTGGGGGCTATTACTGGTACAGGGGGGCTGTTATTACTGGGGGCTGCTATTACTGGCACAGGGGGGCTGCTATTACTGGCATAGGGGGCTTTTATTACTGGCACAGGGGGGGGGCTGTTAATACTGGCACATGATTGGGGGCACTATAGGGGCATCTACTGAGGCCACAAAGAAGGGGTATTTTATATGGGCTCTCTGTACAGTACAATTTTATACTGGGACACATGGTGGGTACTATGGGGAAGGGGGGAGAGGAGTACTATGGGGTCATCTACAGGGGGCACTAAGAAGGGGTATTTTATACTTGCAAATTATGGGGGACACTGAGGGCATCTACTGGAGCATTTTATACTGGTACATTATGGGGGGCACTAGGAGGAAGGAGGGTGTGGAGCACTATGGGGTCATTTACTAGGGGCACTATATAGGGGTATTTTATACTGGCACATTATGGGGGCACTATGAGGACATTAGCTCAAATGGGGGCATTACAAGGGGGTATTTTATACAACACATATGTATTGATTGTAGTGGATGGCACTCCTGGGTATGATGTTCGGTGCTCAGTGGAAGAAATCAATCATATATATATAAGAACCACGGCACTCGAGAAGTCGTTTTTCAAAATTCAATTCATTTATTAGTTGTCCATCCCAAAAGGATCTTTTTTATATATTGCAAATTGGCCAACGTTTCAGTCCTAATAGGACCTTGATCACGGCCTGTTGCTGGAGATCATCAGGAACCGGGAGGACTGATGATCTCCAGCAACAGGCCGTGATCAAGGTCCTATTAGGACTGAAACGTTGGCCAATTTGCAATATATAAAAAAGATCCTTTTGGGATGGACAACTAATAAATGAATTGAATTTTGAAAAACGACTTCTCGAGTGCCGTGGTTCTTATATATATATGTTATACACATATAGCCTACACTGTGCCACACAATATTTTTTTATTTATTTTTTGAGGGGGGGGGCGCCACAAGGTTAGCTTGCACAGGGCGCCTGAACACCTAAGGCCGGTGCACCTCATTATGAGGTGTGAGCGCTATACTTGCCCCTCCTCCCTGATCTCCTCTGAGCCGCTCTGCACTGTCCTGACTGGGTCTAAGGATCTGATATGAGGGTCTGAGCATCTGATACGGGGTCCTGAGCATCTGATACGGGGGCCTGAGCATCTGATACAGGGGTCTGAGCATCTGATACGGGGGTCTGAGCATCTGATATGGGGGTCTGAGCATCTGATATGGGGTCTGAGCATCTGATATGGGGGTCTGAGCATCTGATATGGGGGTCTGAGTATCTGATACAAGGGTATGAGGATCTAATATAGGGGTCTGAGAATCTGATACAAGGGTATGAGGATCTAATATAGGGGTCTGAGAATCTGATATGGGAGCCTGAGGATCTGATATGAGTCTCAGGATCTGATAAAGGAGTCTCAGGATCTGATAAGGGAGTCTGAGGATCTGATATGGGGGTCTGAGGATCTGATATGGGGGTCTGAGAATCTAATATGGAGGTCTGAGGATCTGATATGGAGGTCTGAGGATCTGATATGGAGGTCTGAGGATATGATATGGGGGTCTGAGGATCTGATATGGGGTCTGAGGATCTGATAATGGGGTCTGAGGATCTAATATTGTGGTCTGAGGATCTGATAGGGGGGTCTGAGGATCTGATAATGGGGTCTGAGGATCTGATATGGGGGTCTGAGGATCTGATATGGGGGTCTGAGGATCTGATAATGGGGTCTGAGGATCTGATATGGCGGTTTGATTGGAGGATCTGATTAGAGGTCTGATATGGGAGTCTGATCTGAAAGGAAGGGAGTTTTTTTTTGCATTTTCACACATTATAGGGGGTATTTTTGTACTGTTGCACATTATAAGGGGGCACATTACTACAGGGAACATAATTACTAGTATGGGCACTATGTGGGCATTATTACTTTGGGGGCACAATAGGGACATTATTACTATTGGGGGCACTGTTAACACTGAGTGCACTGGCAGATTCATTCTATTGGTGAGACTTTGGGGAGCACTATTACTGTGGGGGGGGGGGCACTATGGCACAGTATCAGCTTAGAAGAATTATTTTTGG
The DNA here is from genome assembly GCF_014858855.1 of Bufo gargarizans. Lineage (NCBI taxonomy): Eukaryota > Metazoa > Chordata > Amphibia > Anura > Bufonidae > Bufo > Bufo gargarizans. The sequence continues at coordinate 16,630,086 of NC_058090.1, read as the reverse complement.
GGGCACAGTATCAGCTTAGAAGAATTATTTTTGGGGGATATTATAGATACACTATTAGTGTCAGAAATACTATTTCTTGGGCGCAGTTATTTTTATTTTGTTAGTTTGTTATTGTTATTTTATTTATTTATCGTCTTTATGTTAAACTCTGCAGAGACAAGAAATGTCTGAAAGAAATCATCATGGCGGTCTGGTCTGAATGGAGAAGATGAGGAAAGAGGACACATCACTGCTCTATTACCCTGTATGTTGGTAGCGTTGGAGGGAAGGGGTTAGGTTGAGAATTTGGCTCCATTTCAATTTTTGCTTCTGGCAGTAGAAAGACTAGATGCATCCCTGCCCCTAGCCACAAAGCAGTCAGGGAATGGGGGTCCAAGGCACATTATTTTGCACAGGGGCCCTCTGCTGTCTGTGTCTGATCCTTGAAACTTAGTATATTACAAACTTTCTACAGGTGTGTTATGTGTAGTTAAAGTGGGTTTGGCTGGATTCTGGAAGACCCCCTTAAGAAACTTTGTTTGTCAGATTTTCATCTGTTTTATTTTTAATGACATCAAGCAGAGATCTTGAAAACGATGAAGAATTATGTAGAAGGTACATTGGAAAATTGCATATGTTTTCATAATGACTCTGTAATACATTGTAAATGTGCCCTAAAATGGGGTTTGTTTTCTGATGGACTTTTGGGGTGAATCATTGCACCCTTGCCTGGGCTTCTCTGTGACTCTGAGGGGTCAGTCCGCGGCCCGCCCCTGGGGATTATCTTACGCCTTTTCACACCATTAAACAGAAGGACCCCCGACCCCTTGTATAAGACGCTAATCTCCTAGTCGGCTCTGTGGAACACAATAGATCAGTTATATAGGCCCGGCACATTAATATAATCCTTTACATAAACACTCATCATATGAGATGGATAAGACCTAAAGCTGCGGATAATAGTATAGAAACTAAATATACATCATGCACTCCATTCACTTCCATGGCCTGACCTACATATTTCAGCTAAGGCTAAGCGATATTTCCAGAAATGCTGCCATGTTGCCGGACGTGTCTAATGCCGGTGGCTGGTCAGGCTGGTCAAGGTCCTCTCCACAAATACCAGACTGGAAAGGCCATGGTGCTGGTCCTATGCGGGATGGCAAACTCTGATGCGGCCATTATTAGTACCAAGGCAGAACCTGCCTTCATCTCTTAACGGGGTTATCCCATAATTAATGTAAAAAATAAAAATCATACATAGTCTAGCTAGCACATGACAAAGCTAGAACCACCCCTGGGCCTCACATGGGTCCAGAGATCTCTCCATTCATTGCTCCAATTGCTCTGCTAGATTTATTTTAAAGGGCTTCTGTCACCCCACTAAACTTTTTTTTTTTGTGTACTTATAATCCCTATACTGCGATTTATCCATACATAATGTGATTAATCATTTTGGTTCAGTAGATTTTGCTAAAAACGTACTTTTATAATATGTAAATTACCTGTCTACCAGCAAGTAGGACGGCTACTTGCTGGAAGCAGCCGCATCCTCCTATCATAATGACGCCCCCTCCGCATGTTGATTGACAGGGCCAGGGAACGGGATCGTTCTCTGCTGGCCCTGTTTGCATTCAAAATCTGGCACCTGCGCCGTACCTGTCTTCAATCGGCGCAGGCGTACTGAGAGGTGGCCGCTCCATCCTCAATGCGCCTGCGCTGATGACGTCACATCTACACCCGGCGCAGGCGCATTGAGGATGGAGCGGCCGCCTCTCAGTGCGCCTGCGCCGATTGAAGACAGGTACGGCGCAGGCGCGAGATTTTGAATGAAAACAGGGCCAGCAGAGAACAATCCCATTCGCTGGCCCTGTCAATCAACATGCGGAGGGGGCGTCATTATGATAGGAGGATGCGGCTGCTTCCAGCAAGTAACCGCCCTACTTGCTGGTAGACATGTAATTTACATATTATAAAAGTACGTTTTTAGCAAAATCTACTGAACCAAAATGATTAATCACATTATGTATGGATAAATCGCAGTATAGGGATTATAAGTACACAAAAAAACAGTGTTTAGTGGGGTGACAGAAGCCCTTTAAGCTGACAGCTCAGGGGGTGTGTCCCTCATGCTGCAGTTAGTGGTAATTGAAGGATAGAACTGAGCGCGTGCGTCCACCTCAGTGAGCGGGACAGAGAAATGTTAAAAATCTATCAATTGTACATCTATCTATCTAATATCTATTTATTATCTATCATTTATTATCTATCTGTATCTATCTCATATCTATTTATCTATCTATCTATCTATATATCAATCATTTATCTATCTATCTATCTATCTAATATCTATTATTATAGCTATCTATCTATCCATCCACTAGGGTGGGTCACAATCACCTGTTCCCCTTGTGTGCTTTGTACAGGAGACTTCTTATTAGGCCTCATTTATCAGAAATGTCTTACAATATGGGGAGATTTTCTGTATGAAAACTGGTATAAAGGAAAACTGGCTGAACTGCCCATAGCAACCAATCAGATTCAACCTTTCATTTTCCAAAGGAGCTCTCAAAAATATATAGTGGGATCTGATTGGTTGCTATGGGCAGTTAAGCCAGGTTTCCATTACAGCAGCTTTGATAACCTTCTTCTCAGCATTGCCCATAGCAACCAATCAGAGCTCGGCTTTCAAACCAACCAATCAGAGCTCGGCTTTCAAACCAACCAATCAGAGCTTTGCTTTTGCTTTACCACAGCAGTGTAATACGTGCCTGAGGCCCCTCGTCTCCTTCCATTCCAGTCAGCGGTCCTCTATGTGGAGTGCAGTAGTGCAGGGCGTGAGTCTGACTTTCCGCAGTCGGTAGTGTGCAGTGGGCGTAGGGTTGTGGCCTCTCGGTCCACGTGAGGTCATCTGAAGGGCCTGAACTGAGAGGCAGACTGATATACTTGTCCAGAATAAGGAACGTGCGGTGCGGCAGACAGCGACATAACAGGCACGACAGCCATAGCAGCTGCATCTCCTGGAACAGGTAAGTACCCATTCTTCCATCATCCCATTACTAAGGATAGGAGTAACTACCAGGGTAGCTGTGGGGCCCAGCAACTGCAGGGGCCCATTTCCACTCAGACATGAGGTGTAGTTAGTGGTAAAATGATATTATCTATCTATCCGTCTATCTATCTCATATCTCAGTGGTCAGACCCCCACCAATCAGTCACTTATCCCCTACATTGGGGTTTTGATGGATATTTAGACTTTTACAGCACAGTCCTGAAGGTTAATTTCTTACCCTGCATTCTTTTAGCCCTTATCCTCTGGATAGGTAATCTGTATCTGATCGGTGGGGGTCCGCCAACCGGGACCCCCGCTGATCAGCTGTTTGAGAAGATAGAGGTTCTCCTGTGAGCTCACCAAGTACAGCGCCGTACACTGTATAGTGGCCGTGGTTGATATTGCCGCCCAACTTCATTTGCTTCTATTGGGCTGATCTGCTCCTAGGCCACGACACAAGAACGTGTCATCACTCGGCCTAGGAAAAGCAAAGAGAGTGCCATAGCCATCTCTAACAGCTGAGAGGCAGGGATCCTGGGTGTCGGAAAGCTCCTTTAAGAGTTCTGATATCAGCCATTTCAATACTGTACCTCATATATTGTGCCCAAAGAGACACGAAGAAAAAAGGAAACTTCAAGAAGCAAAAAATGAGCACATAGGGCGATTTACTTATCAAAATGTGTCAGGATAAATAAAATAAATTGACATGCTGCAGATTTCAAAATCCACACAGAAAACATTTTCATTGTGTACACGAGAATTTTAAATTCTCATAGAATTACAATGTCCATGACCTATGGTGCGGATTTTCCACATGCAAATCTGCGCGGAAAATCAGCACGCAATCCTGATCGTGTGCATTTAGCCTCACTATTACAGTACAGTTTTTAGTGACAGTTATTTGTGACAGACTCCGTCTCCATTCTATGTGCACAGGCATCAGTTGTGTGACAACAAAGCCCTGCCCCGACTTTGTTGTGGGGGGGGGGGGGTGTATTCCTGTAATACCTGATGTAAGGGATCTCTGTACTTTGGGGGGTCATTCTTATAAGAATCGTCATCAACCGCAGCTTTCGGGGCCAAGCATTGCATTTATTGGGGCATTTTTCATACACGGAACAGTCAAGTTAATAATCACTAGGGTGGTGAGGTTCCCACATACATCAAAACAAAACAAATACCTGCCCGGCTGGGCTCTCACTACACCTGTTAACGTGGCCCTGACTCAGCTACAGAACCCTGTTCACACAGGGAACCCATATGCGGCTTTTTCTCAGCCCTCAGTTCCCCAGCCTCTCCGGCTGTAATCAGTCCCGTACCTGTATGGGGAAGTGTGGCCCAAGAGTCCTCCCAACTCCGGCCTTGTGACCCTTGAATCCCGACGTCACGGCGTTCCCCAAACTTCAGACTGTAACAGTGCCCCGGGGTCTCTCAGCCTGGCGAGCTGAGACCACGCACAGAGCCTCTGCTCTGGGTCTCTGTATCTCACAGCGTATCTCTCCCCAGACTGACCTACTCTGAGGCGCTTTATGCCAGCCTGAGAACAGCAGGCCTCACCTGCGATCACCTAGATAGGAAAACCCGTACTGGAAGGGTGTGGACTGGCAACTCCCTCTACCAAGCCTAGCCACCAGTCCAAGTAAAATTCAGCCCAGAAAATGTATACAAAAATGTCTCAGCAAACTATGAGGTACTCTGAGGTACCTGAAGTGGGACAACACACCTTCCAGCACTGTTCACATAACCACACTGATTAGATATAATTACAATTAAAGAGGTTGTCTTATCTTGGAAATTGGGGGAATGTCACATATAGGATATGACCCCAATGTCTGATTGGTGCAGGTCCCATCCTCCATTCCTTTCTATGGGACTGCTGAAAATAGCTGAGCACTGGCTCTGCTATTTCTGTCAGCTCTGTAGAAGTGAACGAAGTGCGTGGTGCGCTTCCTATTCATTTCAATGGGACTTCTGAAAATAGCTGAGCCGCCGCTTGACTATTTTCGGCACTCCTATAGAAATGAATGGAGGGCGGGTGCACCCTCCGTCACTTTGCGGGCTCCATTGTAAGGATAGGTGCGGTTTGCCCCCAATGTCCAAGATGAGACAGCCCCTTTAAAGACGCTTGTGCATTACAGTTGTGTATTTTTCAAGCCTGATTGCCATTGTAAAACATCATGTGATGAATGAAGTTCCCCTTTAAGAAGGGTGTGGTGTGTATGCCTTGTCCTTCGTATATGGTAGCAACTGAACTGACTGCCCTGCCTATTTTAGCATCTGTAATATCCACATGGGAGCTCTTATGTTTGCGGCTTCTATATATCTCCTAAATTGACTGGTAATTCTGGATTGTGCAATTTACCTTATCCCTGATGAAAAGGAATGTGAAATCTTGTGATATATAGTATGGCGGGAAGCGTCCTTCATCTACGCTCAGCAGTTTTGAAAGCAACACGTTGAAATTAGATCCCAGTGAGCCATGATGGATGGATCAGAGACCAGTCACATACGGTCCGGCTGAGAGGTACATTAGTGATGCCTAGATCATTGATTTAGTAATACAATAAGAAGGAAATCATCATTAAGGGGTTCCCAATCTAGACACTTACAACTTGCCAGCATAGGCAAGATTCGTTTTCACAATATTTTGTGAATTTTTAGCCTAATATTTGCAATAAATGTGCAAATTCTAGAATTCGTGATCACCAGTCATTATTTTCTTGATTGCGAAATTCGGCAATGTAATATGCGCGTATCGTGCGTGCAATACAGACACAATGTATTTTATATACACTGAACAAAAATATAAACGCAAAACTTTCGGTTTTGCTCCCATCTTGCATGAGCTGAACTCAAAGATCTGAAACATTTCCTACATACACAAACTACATACTCTCAAATATTGCTCACAAATCTGTCTAAATCTGTGTTAGTGAGCACTTCTCCTTTGCCAAGATAATCCATCCCACCTCACAGGTGTGGCATATCAAGGTGCTGATTAGACAGCATGAATATTGCACAGGTGTGCCTTAGACTTCCCACAATAAAAGACCACTCTGAAATGTGCTCAGTTTTGCCTTACTCAAGGGGGGTGGGGGGGTAGTCAGAAAACCAGTCAGTACCTGGTGTGGCCACCATTTGCCTCACGCAGTGCAACACATCTCCGTCGCATAGAGTTGATCAGGTTGTTGATTGTGGCCTGTGGAATGTTGGTCCTCTCCTCTTCAATAGCTGTGCGGAGTTGCAGAATATTGGCAGGAACTGGAACACGCTGTTGTATATGCCGATCCAGAGCATCCCAAACATGCTCAATGGGTGACATGTCCGGTGAGTATGCTGGCCATGCAAGAACTGGGATGTTTTCAGCTTCCAGGAATTGTGTCCAGATCCTTGCAATATGGGGCCGTGCATTATCATGCTGCAACATGAGGCGATGGTCGTGGATGAATGGCACAACAATGGGCCTCAGGATCTCGTCACGGTATCTCTGTGCATTCAAAATGCCATCAATAAAATGCACCTGTGTTCGTTGTCCATAACATACCCCTGCCCATACCATAACCCCACCACCACTATGGGCCACTCGATCCACAACGTTGACGTCAGCAAACCGCTCACCCACACCACGCCACACACGCTGTCTGCCATCTGCCCTGAACAGTGAAAACCGGGACTCATCCGTTAACAGAAGGCCTCTCCAACGTGCCAGGCGCTATTAAATGTGAGCCTACTCAAGTCAGGTATGACAACGAACTGCAGCCCAGACCCTGAGGACGACGAGCATGGTGATGAGCTTCCCTGAGACGATTTCTGACAGTTTCTGCAGAAATTCTTTGGTTATGCAAACCAATTGTTGCTGCAGCTGTCCGGGTGGCTGGTCTCAGACGATCATAGAGGTGAAAATGCTGGATGTGGAGGTCCTGGGCTGGTGTGGTTACACGTGGTCTGCGGTTGTGAGGCCGGTTAGATGTGCTGCTAAATTCTCTGAAACGCCTTTGGAGACGGCTTATGGTAGGGAAATGAACATTCATTGCACGGGCAACAGCTCTGGTAGACGTTCCTGCAGTCAGCATGCCAATTGCATGCTCCCTCAAACGTTGCAACATCTGTGGCATTGTGCTGTCTGATCAAAATGCACATTTCAGAGTGTTCTTTTATTGTGGGCAGTCTAATGCACACCTGTGCAATATTCATGCTGTCTAATCAGCACCTTGATATGCCACACTTGTGAGGTGGGATGGATTATCTCAGCAAATGAGAAGTTCTCACTAACACAGATTTGTGAACAATATTTGAGAGTAATAGGTCTTTTGTGTATGTAGAAAATGTTTCAGATCTTTGAGTTCAGCTCATGCAAAATAGGAGCAAAACCGAAAGTGTTGCGTTTATATTTTTGTTCAGTGTATGAGCTAACTGTCTAATGTAATTGGATAAGGAATAGGATCCAGATGAAAGCACAGAGCACAGCAATGACACTGCTCTCTCTCAGAATTGCAAAAAACTGCAGAAAATGGCTGCTGGGGTGTTTCCTATATAGTAAGGGGTAGGCAACTTTCCTATTAGTTGCTAGGGATGTTGCTAAGCACAGACAAAGATATTACAGCCTTCTCATTGGCCCACAAGCAAGAAAATCTAGAATATTTGCGATTACAAAAATATAACACTATATTCAAAATCTTTGCAAATTCTCAAAGTTCCAATATTCGCGATAAAAATTTGCGATTAGAATATTCGCGATCAACACTAATCTTGAGTTGCATGGAGGAGTACGCTGAGGTTTCCGTAACTCCAAATGATTGTCGTGATTTCTACAGCCATGGGAAGAACACAAAGGGTTCAAGGCCCCTGTTATTGGTAAAAAGGGCTGTCCAAGTCTGAAACATATCACCTTATTTTTGATAGTGGACCCATCAATGTCCCTAAGTTCTTTGGGCCATCTTCTTCCAATTCCGTGAGCTCATGGACAAACTAGAAACACAGCTAATCCAAGAAGCCCCAAGGAAAATGAAAAGAAGGGGTCAAAGTCACTGTCACTTATTTTATTGCCAGCACACACGTGTTTTGCTGTCCCTTCAGACTGGACCAAGTCGGCCTCTCTGTACCAAAAGGCGTACCTTTTAGTTTGCTCTTAAAGGGGTTGGCTCATCTCAGACATTAATGGAATATCACTAGGATATGCCAACAAGATCTGATAGGTGCAGGTTCTATCTCAACAACAGGGCCCCCGAAGTGAACCGAGAGCAGCCGTACATGAGCTGCATACTCTTCATTCATCACTATTTTCGGAAGTCCCGTAGTGAGGCCAACATTCCATTCACCACTATGGAATTTCCGTAACTCCTATAGCAGTGAACTGGGGTTTTCCGCACATGCGCAGCAGCTCTCTGTTCACTCCGGATGCCTCATTCTGGAGATAGGAACGGGTCCCAGAGAGGGTACTTACACCTACCTGACCTTGATGGCACATCCTAGCGATATGCCATCATTGTCTGAGATGAGCCAGCCTCTTTAAGAGCAACAAAAGAGGTCAAAGCACAACACGACGCTATGTACCTCAGGGTTCTTTCTTAAGGCTTCATCGTCAGTCTGCTCGACCCTAAAACACATAGCATTATGTCTTATGTTGAATACTTCTTTTTCTCAGATAATGGCTCCTTGTGTCCCTTCAAGTCCTTCCTAACTAACTTTAGGGGAGGAGGTCACAAAAACATGGCTGCTTCCAATATGCTTGTCTGGTTTTCAAGTGGATAGAATTAAGCTGCAATACCAGACCAACCTGGAGTGGCGCTGTTTCAGACCGAAAGCAGACATATTTATCTAATCTCTCTTCAGTGAGAAGTATTAGAGTACGTCTGGCTTTCCCACACAGATTTTGGCACCAAAATCCAAGTGGAATCCGCTAAAGGTCTGCCTCCCATTGTTTTCAATAAGAATTCCGAGCCATAGATTAAATGGTGTAGATTTTTCAGCATGTGCATTTGAAATCCATGTAGCAGAGAAAAAAGCGGCATGACTCAGGTTCTAGCAGATTCCACATGACAACCACTATGGGTGGCCACAGGTAGATTAGTGTCACTGAATAGGGTTATATCCACATGTGGATCTACAGGATGAACAACTGGCAGAAGATCCCTTTATGTCATGGTTTCTGCGCAGATTTTGTCAGGAAGCTGGAAGGTGGCCACATACAAATAGTCTATAGATGAGCAAAAATTTTTCATTTGTTTTAAATTTTCATTTATTTTTTTCATTTGTGTCCGAATCGATTCTACATGAATCAAATATGCTCCAATTGGCCTGAAACTTTTTATATGACACTATGAGATCTCCTAGGACTTTACTTTTATCTATCTTTTGTTTTTGTTTTTTTAAGGATTTTTGCTCCCCCTTCCCCTTTTTAATCTCTTAAATGCAAGGACAGCAATAGCAAATAGAGTGAGACTGACAGATATAGATATGGGTAAACCTATGGTTGACGATGTTTACAAACTAAAAACACACCGTGCCGTTACATGTGTTATGCTTTTTCATATTAGAAAGTGTCTTATTGGGGGCAGATGGTGTTTAAACACACACAGTATTATGCAAAAAACCTGTCGCATGTCGGGACCAAGTGTTCAAAAATCATGCTTTAACCCCTTCAGGCAGGGCGGGCACCAGCACCCGGCATACCCGAGCAAGTGCTGGGGCCCACTGCTCCTGGTGGGGCCCACTACGCTGCTATGAGAGCTTCCATCAATACAGATGAAAGCGCTCATTTGCTGGAGCACAGGGAGCTGCAGACATTTCATTCACTAACCGCAACTCCAGGGGTGCAGCTATCATGGAAGCCACTGCTTCGGGCCCTGAGGGTAGAAGGTGCCCAGGAGCAGTAGCAGAGCCGCAGCATCAGAATGGAGCCAGGGAGCATCAACAGCATCCAGAAGCCGACTGCTGCTGTCCCCCCTACAAGCTCCTGTGCTGCGGAGCTTCAGACACCCCCCCTCTACACAGGACCTGCTGCCTGAGGAGGAGAGAGACTGCAGGGCTGGAGCAGAAGTGTGAAGACAGTCTGTGAGTGAGTCTGCACTGTGACTGTCTCTTCTCTGTGGGATGGGGAAAGGGAAGTCAGGGAACTCGTCAAGCTGCTGCTGGATGCTGTAGACCGCAGCTTCATGCTAGTTATGTCTGTGAAGGTTCTCATTTATCCAGGTCATGGTATATATCTGTAAAGAATAAATCAAGGCAACTGGACGTACTGTAGATTTCTTGAAAAGACTTTTCAAGAAATCTACAGTACGTCCAGTTGCCTTGATTTATTCTTTACAGATATATTCATGCTAGTTAGTTCTTTTACTGCCTCATTAACCCCTTAATGACTCAGCCCTATTTCACCTTAAGGACTTGGCCATTTTTTGCAAATCTGACCAGTGTCACTTTAAGTGCTGATAACTTTAAAACGCTTTGACTTACCCAGGCCGTTCTGAGACAGTTTTTTCGTCACATATTGTACTTCATGACACTGCTAAAATTGGGTCAAAAAAGTTAATTGTTTTGCATTAAAAAATGCAAAATTTACCAAAAATCTAGAAAAATTTGCATATTTCAAAGTTTCAGTTTCTCTACTTCTGCAATACATAGTAATTGTCACGGAATGTGTACAGGAAACAAGACAACACAAAATGCATATACGACTCACTGGATCCAAAACTAAGGAACAAAAAGGGAGACCCCTGCATCAGACCTGGCACTCTCCCTGACTGCTCAGCCTTTGCAAAAATCACAATGGTAGATGATCGCATATCCTCGTACCTCGACTGTATAACACCTGAACACCCTATAATAGTGAGGGGACACGACCACCGGCTCCCTACACTAGATACGGAGGGAGTCAGGGTCACCTGGGATCCAGCAAATAGAAAAACACAAATGAATGCACAACACTTATCTTGTAGAAGACTAAGAAGTAGGATCAGCATGCACACACACTCCACGCAGTAATATAAACCGCAAACTGATGCGCTATGGGGAGGAATTTAAAGGGATGCAATCAGTACAACTACATGACAGCTGAGAGAGGCTAACGAGATGAGGAACTGAAAGCAAAACAAAGGAAGCTCAAGGAGGAGGTTCTGAAAGGCATCTGTCAGAGCTTCTCAGATGTCTGGTGGTGACAGTAATACCGCCAAAAATAGTGATGACTTTACATTCCCCATATGTCTACTTCATGTTTGTATCATTTTGGGAATGCCATTTTATTTTTTGGGGATGTTACATAGCTTAGAAGTTTAGAAGCAAATTTTGAAATTTTTCTGAAATTTTCCAAATCCCACTTTTTATGGACCAGTCCAGGTCTGAAGTCACTTTGTGAGGCTTACTTAATAGAAACCACCCAAAAATGAACCCATTTTAGAAACTACACCCCTCAAGGTATTCAAAACTGATTTTACAAACTTTTTTAACCCTTTAGGTCTTCCACAAGACTTCATGGCAAATGGACATACAAAAGTGGCAGAGGTGGGTCTAGGGTCTCACAGCTAAGTGCTGTGGACCCCAACCACCAGAAACAATAAATCAGATAAAGTGTTTTTTGTTTTTTTTCCCTAACTAACTTTTCCCTTCTATCCCTGCCTAATGGTGCCTCTCCCTCACTGACCCTAACCTACCTGGAGGGTGATGGTTGCCGACGGGGGGATCGCAGGAGCTGGTGAGGACGGTGCTGGACGGTGCAGGTGCAGCAGCAGGAAGAGGAGGGGAGAGAGGAGCGCCGGGAGTTTGAATCTCCCGCCTCGCTCCAAGACCAATCAGCACCATGGACAGCAGGCATCAGCACCACGGCCAGCACCACCTCCCCCAAATGCTCGGACTGTGATTGGTGGTGTGTAATCACATCACCGATCACCGTCCTTCTCCGGTTCATCGGGTCACCGGAGACCCGAATGGACCGGAAACGCAGCAAACCGCAGGTCTGAATTGACCTGCGATTTGCTGCGATTACCAATGCGGGGGGGTCACATGACCCCCCCCCCCCCGGCGTTGTGACAGGATGCCCACTGAATGTTTGCAGCAGACATCCTGTTCCGATTAACCCCCGCCGCACCGCAATCGCGTTTTAAAGTTAGGACGTACCGGTACGTCCTGAGTCCTTAAGGACTCGGCAAACGTGGCATACCGGTACGTCCTAAGTCCCTAAGGGGTTAAAGAGGACTTTTCACCACTCTTGACATGCCTGTTTTAATAGCTACATGCATTCCCCATGTAATAACAATTCGGGAGCATCTATTCTTGTGACTCTTTTATTATTTCTACCAGAAGTTATGAATGAACTACTAGCAGTCTGCAGTAAGGGTACAGAGGGGTGGTAACCAGATGGGGGGGTGTACAGTCTGAAAATGGCAGCACTGATTGGATAGAGTAAGGCTGTGCAGGTACACACACCCAACTTGTTACCTCCCCTTTGTACCCTTACTGCAGACTGCTAGCAATTCATTCATAAGTTCTAGTAGAAATAATAAAGGAATGGCACAACATAGAGCCATAAGAATAGATGCTCCAGAATTGTTGTTGCATGGGGAATGCATGAAGCTATTAAAATAGGTAGGTCAGGAGTGGTGAAAGGTCCTCTTTAAGCAGTTTGCCTCCATGACACCTGCCCCCCATATCCTGTCCTATCTCATCATTTTCCTATCTTCTACGGTATTGCTGCCCTGCACAGACCTCCTGCCCCCACTTATTGTATGAATCCCCCTCAGAGCCCCTTCCACCTACTTGCTATGTCCACCCATCCTGTCCATCCAGGGCCCCGATCACCTGTCTCACTCCTCTGCCTCTTATTATGGCGGTGTGTAAACCTCATGCACCATAAGGACCTTTTACTATCACAGGGTCACATCAGTGTGCCCCCTTATACCCTGCATTGTGACCTCAAACCATACCCTGTACAGTGCCCTCTTATATCCTTTTATCCAGTCACTGTATGGTGGTGCTATCCAGTTACTGCATAGTAGTGTTATCCAGTTACTGTATGGCATTTTTATCCGGTCACTTTATGGAAGTATCCAGTCACTGTATGGAGGTGTTATCCAATAACTGTATGGCAATAACTGTATCCCCTTTCCTGCCCACTCCACCTTTTTATAGACCTGGCATGAGTGGAGGAAAGTTGCAGACTGAGGCGCAAAGGACCTTTGCACAACAATCTTTGTCAGAAATACGCCTAATATAGGCGTGATGTGCATCCACCAGGGGGGGGGGGGTTCGTCCAAAAATTTGCTGTGGGGCCCAGTCAGTTCTAGCTAGTGAGGGCCTCCTACACAATATAATGACCCCAGTGCCCCCATTTAGTATAATGATCCCCAATGACCCTCCATTCAGTATAATGACCCCAGTGACCCCATACAGTATATTGACCCCCAGTGTGGGGGACACTGGGGGTCATTATTCTGAATGAAGTGCCACTGTCGGGTCATTATACTGTGTGGGGGGCCACTGGGGGTTATTATACTGTGTGTGTGGGCATTGGGGGGGCATTATACTGTGTGAAGGACCACTAGTGGTCATTATACTGTATCGGGGCCCCTGGGGCTCTTTGTATGGTGTGGGAGCCACAGAGCTACATGTCAATGTAAAAAAATGCCACAAGGGGGCCCACTGAGATTTATCGCCCAAGGGCCCACATGAACCTGGAGCCGGCCCAGCCTTCATTCCATTTTTCACCTTCCCGACAGCCTATTTTAGCAAATCTGACATGTCATTTTATGTGGTAATAACTTCGAAATGCTTTTACTTATCCAAGCGATTCTGAGACTGTTTTCTCATAGCACAATGTACTTTATGATAAAGGTAAATTTGAGTTGATATGTTTTACCTTTATTTATAAAAAAAATCGCCGATCAGCCCAATCAGGGAGCTGTACCTGTATGACGGCTATAGAGAAGTCACTCTTTGATGCGCCGTACATGTATTTACACACAAGCAAGTGTTAATTGTCAGAAGAAACAGAGCCTGTAAAAATTCTCCCTTTTAATTTGAAGCAGCAGCAGTACAGTGTGGATGTGGAAAGAGTAGGGTAAGAGCTGCGTGTGGTCGTAATAGTAGCAGCAGCAGTAGTAGCACAGCATGAAACATACAAGGCAAAAATCTTCGGCAGGCTGCGTACACGGTGTATCCTGGTAATAAATTTATGTGGACTCCCTCTTGGAAACAGGAAAACATTTCCCCATTTTTCTTTTGATAGCAAGGGTCTAAAAGCATGGCTATACAGTAATTGTCAGATTGCCTGATGGTAAAGATATGCCTGTTATTACGTAAGCAAGCAAGCATACAGCTTGCCCTTCTCGCCAACTTGCCCAAGATCCTAGTTTTTTCTGGATCTGTCCCCTACCGAGATGTTTGGTCGTCATGGCCAGTGTCATTCTCATCATCACCAGCATCCCCCTCCTGCACAAGCAACAAGGCAGAGATGGATTTTTTGAAGACATAATGCTGGCTAGTTATCTTACAGGGAGGTTTAGTGCACACCATCAGCTGTCTAAAGGCAGCAGAATCCACTAAGTGGTATAGCAGGGACTTCACTGCCATAAAGTTAACCAGGTGGGAGTTAAGCTTGCGCACCAGATTGCTAGGAGTGGCAACACATTCTGTTAACGACGCAGTAATGTGTTCAATAACATGGATATAATAATGTAATGTTTGCGGTAAAATGTCTTTGAATTATACATTTCAAAACATGGGTATAAGCAATCTGATTTTTATAGTAAATGTCTTTGAATTATACGGTCTGATGCAGTAATGCATTCAATAACACAGATATAATAATGCAATGTTTTCAGTGAAATGTTCTTGAACAGTTCTTTCCATAACAAGGGTATAACTGCAATTTTTGTAGTAAAATGTCTTTGAACTACATGGTTTGATGCAGTAATGCGTTCAATAACATGGAAATAACAATGCACTGTTTGCAGTGAAATGTCTTTGAACTATGCATTCAATAACAGGGGTATAACAATTCAATTTTTGTAGTAAAATGTCTTTGAACTACACGGTCTGATGCAGTAATGTGTTCAATAACACGGTTATAATAATGTAATGTTTGCGGTATAGACCATCAATATTCTAATCCAAGAAAACCCTTTTAATTAGAGGAACTTTTGAGCAACATCAGGAGAAAAACTACAACTAATATGTAAGATACAGTTATCCTTTCATGGCCTTGGTGCTACTGAGTACTTGGATATTCAGCTATTCATCAATGCTTGCTGTCACAAGCTGCACAGCGCTCTATAAGCATGGCAATGGGAGTCTCACATGACTTTAATCTGTCTCTCTTGGACCACTCGAAAATACTTTTCCAGAACTGTTTGTTCTTGTGTGAAAATTACCTGTATTTTTGCCAAGATTAAACCCAATAGCTGCAGCGCAATTAATGCTCATGTTTGTAAAAACTCAGCTCTGGGACCACACTGACTTATGAATCGCGCTCCCAGCACTGTCTCCTTATCTCTCCTTCTATTGGCGCCTTCTCGTTGCAGCGTCCCAATATTCAATTTGGCTCTTAGTGTAAGCAAATACTTGATCCTTTACATGAAGCAATAAATCCTTCCAAATCTGCTTCAGTTTTACTTATCCATGTAATGAGCTGAAATAATAATAGGCCCATACAGTGATCTCAGCCTTCTGTCTGCCTCTGCTCTGCTCTGCTGCCTTAATGATCTATCATTTATACAGATGGAGTAGAATTTGGTGTAAATGGTGAAGACAAAGTATTATGTTAAAACGTCTGGTACTAATGTAAAATCTGTAACAGGGCCCCTAACTATGCTACTTCATTTATAGTACTGGTCTAATCATATGGGACAAAAGACCTTTTGCAGCTCCTCAAGATTCCAAGTAACACTTCAGCTGCATCCTGTGCACCCCCTTTATTTATGTCCCTGCTTGTAGAAACCTAGGTCCTAAGATTATGTGAAAGCCTGAAAAATGCACCAAAGTCCACTCTATTTGTAAACCTAGGAGTTTGAGTAGCCTCTATGAAACAGCACAATAGCAAAAGACTTCAACACCGAAAGGGTTAATCCATTTTATGTCAATAAAGTTTAAGCTTTGATTTGAATATACTTTGTGCTTTAATGCGTCACTGTTTTCATGATGCCTAATTTTAATTAATTTACATTGAAAAAGACTGCTTTGGTTTATTTTATAAAAATGTATGAAAGTTTTCCTGTCTGCAGTCACACTCAACTAGACAAAGGGTTGTAAACTTGTTCCCACTAGAGTTGCACCATGGCAAAATTGTCTTTAAAGGGAACCTGTCACCGGGATTTTGTGCATAGAGCTGAGGACATGGGTTGCTAGATGGCCGCTAGCACATCCGCAATACCCAGTCCCCATAGCTCTGTGTGCTTTTATTGTGTAAAAAAAAAGATTTGATACATATGCAAATTAACCTGAGAGGAGTCCTGTACGTGAGCGGAGTCAGGGACAGGACTCATCTCAGATAAATTTGCATATGTATCAAATCGTTTTTTTTACACAATAAAAGCACACAGAGCTATGGGGACTGGGTATTGCGGACGTGCTAGCGGCCATCTAGCAACCCATGTCCTCAGCTCTATACACAAAATCCCGGTGACAGGTTCCCTTTAATAAAAATCTCCTAAAGTTTTGTGTCTCCAGCTTCTATGCAATACTATGTGTCTCCATGGTAACAGACTACAAACAGATCCTGTGTAGTCACATTCTTTATCATTTGCCCTCTGTTTCTTGCTAACGCAGTAATGGTAGGTTAGAAAGAAATTGAGAACAGATGAAAGGGAGTAACATGAATACAAGATTAAAGGGCTTATCCTATGATTAATGTAAAAAATGAAAATCAGACATGGCAATCTCTTTGTAACAAACCTAAATCCAGCCGTGTACCTCAAATGGATCCAGAGATCTCGCCATTCATTGCTTTGCTAGATTTATATCAAGCTGGCAGCTCAAGTGGAATGTCTTTTCTTCTGAAGCTCAGGGTGCGTGTCCATGCTCTACCTATCACATCTCAGGAGGCATTTGAAGGATAAAACTGAGCATGTGCGGCCATCTCAGTGAGCCTAACAAGGAAATAAGAAAAAAACAAACAGCAGGTGGCGCTATAAAGATACATTTTATTGAATTACTCAGTGGCTATACAATTTTTTTTAATTACATGCAATTACAAAAGTACTCAGATCCAGGAGCTGGTTTGAAAACAGAAGAACCCCTTCAAATTATTATTTTTTGGGTATGTTAACATGGAAACATATAGCTGTATACATTATATAGGAGCTGCAGACACAATATAATATTCAAACATTTTGTATAGTTGCTCAACTTTTCAGTTAGAGCCAATGCAAAATGACTTGTGAAGGTGGCGATACTGTAGTAGGAAAGTAGATTATTATTTTCAAGAAACAGCACAACTCTTGTCTATAGCTGTGCCTGGCATTGCAACATTCATTGTGGTAGTAAATCAGTAACGGGTGGGAAACGAAGGGAGGGGACCCACCCCGGGTATCACACCAGTCACTGTAAAAACGTAGGAAATTGAGTGCCAATCTCACACATGACAAAGTAAAAGGTAAAAATAAAAATAATATAGGTGAAGTTGCAAAGTGGCACCATCCACAGGCGCTTGAGACTAGTGGGTGGGACACGGTGGTAGGTAGGTAAAAGTAAGATACCAAATGATGCAACAATAAAATAAAGATGTATATAAAATAGAATATATTAAAAGAGATTGAATTTGTTAAAATGATAAAATCATAATGTTGATAATAACAAAAATATTATTGATAATCCACTCACTTCACTGGGGGGTCGCCACCAAGATAAACTCAAGACACCTGGGGCAAGTCACCCCCCTGACCGTGATCGCGTGTAGATTGTTAGAGGTCGATGTCTACGCCCTGGATGTGCATCCCTTGTTGGTAAATCAGCAGACGAGTCCAGAAGTGTGTAATCAATCCTCTTTAATGTTAAAATATGTTAAAATATGCGGCTCAACGCGTTTCGGGGGTCACAATACCCCCTTCATCAGGAGAAGAATACCTGATTGCAACATTCATGTCAGCGGCAATACCAGAAATAGCATATGGTTAGAAGTGACACTATTTCCAAAAAATAGTAACCCAGTATGGCTCTTTTACCGTACAAAGGGTCAAAAGAATCTGTACAAGAATTTGAAGAAAATATAAACAGAAAAGCCTATCCAAAAATTCTTCTTAAAATATATAAAAAGTATTAACAGCTTAATCACATTGCCAGTTAATACAGAACTTAATATCTCTCACAAATGAACTGTAACCAACACTTGAAGTTCATACCATTTATTTTCTGCCTTTCGAAAGAGACACACATTTTTTGGCATATTGTCTAAGTAATTTCCATGGACAATTTTTTAAAGAGTGAGGACGTTTTCTGGACAAGGTGAAGTTGAACCATTTGTTAATTTGGGTTAATTGTCACTTTTGCACTGAGCCCTACCTTTATTTTTCTTTCTGTAAAGCACAAGACAGCAATCACCTGTTATATCCTTGTTCCTATAAAAAATATATATAATACTGCTTATATGTCAAATAATATAACTACTATAATACTGCCTCCTATGTACAAGAATATAACTACTATAATACTACTCCTTTGTACAAGAATATAACTAATATAATACTGCCTTCTATATACAAGAATATAACTACTATAATACTGCTCCTATGTACAAGAATATAACTACTATAATGCTATTCCTATGTACAAGAATATAACTACTATAATACTGCCTCCTATGTACAAGAATATAACTAATATAATACTGCTCCTATGTACAAGAATATAACTACTATAATACTGCTCCTATGTACAAGAATATACCTACTATAATACTGCCTCCTATGTACAAGAATATACAGTGTCTTGCAAAAGTATTCACCCCCTTTCACTTTTTTCGTGTTTTGTTACAATACAGCCTTAAGTTCAATTTTTTTGCTAATCTGAATTTTATGTGATGGATCAGAACACAATAGTCTAAGTTGGTGAAGTGAAATGAGAAAAATATATAAATAAAACTATTGTTTAGAAATAGAAAACAGAAAATTGCCATGTGCGTATGTATTCACCCCCTTTGTTAGGAAGCCCATAAAAAGCTCTGGTGCAACCAATTACCTTCAGAAGTCACATAATTAGTGAAATGATGTCACCTGTGTGCAATCTAAGTGTCACATGATCTGTCATGACATACAGTGGGGCAAAAAAGTATTTAGTCAGCCACCAATTGTGCAAGTTCTCCCACTTAAAAAGATGAGAGAGGCCTGTAATTTTCATCATATATACACTTCAACTATAAGAGACAGAATGGGTGGAAAGAATACAGGAAATCACATTGTAGGATTTCTAATGAATTCATTGGTAAAATTTCCTTGGTAAAATAGGTATTTGGTCACCTACAAACAAGCAAGATTTTTGGCTCTCACAGACCTGTAACTTCTTTAAAAGGCTCCTCTGTCCTCTACTCGTTACCTGTATTAATGGCACCTGTTTGAACTTGTTATCAGTATAACAGACACCTGTCCTCAACCTTAAACAGTCACACTCCAAACTCCACTATGGCCAAGAGG